>NC_045698.1:5827441-6130472 GCF_009834535.1 Camelus ferus | reverse complement strand
AATGACCCAGGTTCGGCCACAATCACAAATGGACAAAGAGGTGATTTTCAGTATGTGTGGCATAACTGGTTTCATGACCATCTAGTTTTATGAAAAGAAAATGTTACAATTTTGAATTTGTGAAAAAACTTTATGACATTATTCATACTGTGAAAATATTCGGAGAGAGAGAGAGATTGAGGTTGATTTAGCTTACAGTAATTAACTCCCCAGTACAATGCAAAATTTTATTGATTGTGATTATAACCAGCTTCTTATGTGTAAACATTTTGATTTCATGTGTCTCTGTGCCTTGCTCTTAAAACGTCTGTTCTTTGATGGATGATTCCTTTCAAACAAACTAAGATACTCACATCTTTTTCCTGCACAGTGACACTTCTAAACACTCCAGTGTTGCTGAGGACATGAATCACTATGACTGATTTCTTCTCATCCTCTGTGAGCACGGCATCCTGCTTTCTTTACTGAATTACCGATCCACTTGCCACGTTGTAAGTGCCTTGCGGGTGAACCAGTCCCCAGTCTCCTAGTGCTGAGATGCACCACCGCTGGTCAGATCTAAGCACTCTGGAAGACAGAAAACACAAAATAAAAATGTATGAGTCAATAACACCTACCAGAGACCATGCCAGGAGATCAGCTGTGTCACTCATCAATTTACCGCCCCTCTCCTCCAAACACCCTCTCATCATCTTGCTCTGTGACAAAATAACCAGCAACACTGAGGACTCCTCCTTTCCCAACCAGGAAGATGTTAGACTGTCAGGAGACGGGCTGCTGGGGGGGCACTGCGTGAGAAAAGGCGACTTTTTTCTTGACGCTAAAGTACGTCCCTACTTGCTTGTTTCAAGGCTGCCAAAGCTATGTCCTCAGTGCTCGCCCTCTAGCAAGTTTGCTGTGATCCCAGGAATCCTGACCTTCACGTCCCCAGTCACTGTGGACCAGCTCACATAGGGGCTGGCATCTACTGGGCTGTGTCCACACCTCCAACAGGGTCCCAAGCGGACAGTGGGGAAAAAGGAGGAGGGAGAGAGAAAAAGAACCTGAGAGCTGTTCAGGTGGAAAACTGCTGGTCACCAGGAGGCTGGTCTGGGAGCCGGTTTGGTGATGAACTAGTACTGGATGTGTTAAGTAAATGTGGCATCAGGATCCTTCCGTCTTGACTGTTGTGAGTAATGCTGCAATGAACGTAGGAGCACGGATGTTTTTGAGATCCTGATTGCAATTCTTTTAGATATTCATCTAAAAGTGGGATTGTTGGGTCATTTGTTTGTTCTGTTTTTATTTTTTTGAGGGAACATCACACTGTTTTCCTCAGTGGCTGCACCGTTTTACATTGACACCAACAGTGCGCAAGGGCTTTAATTTCTCCACATCTTCACCAATACTATTTTTTTTTTTTTTGGAGAATAGCCATTCTGACAGGTGTGGGGTGATATTTCATTGTGGTTTTGATTGACATTTCCTGATGATTAGCGACAATGAGTACCTTGCACATACTTGTTGGCCATTTGTATGTCTTCTTTGGAGAAATGGATATTCCAGTCCTTCGCCCTTTTCTGACTGGGTTTGTGGGTTTGTGTTTGTTTTCTTGCTATTGAGTTATAGGAGTCTCTTATTTATTTTAGGTATTATCACCAACAGACAGACGACTTGCAAATATTTTCTCCCATTCTGTAGGCTGCCTTTTCATTCTGTTGTTTCCTTTGCTGTGCAGAAGCTTTTCAGTTTAATTCGTCCCACTTGTCTGTTTTTGTTTTTGCTGCCCTTGCCTTTGGTTTCACATCCAAGAAATCAACCTAAATGTCTACTGATGGATTAATGGATTAAAAAAACATAAAATATACATACAACGAAATGTTATTCAGCCTTTAAAAAAGGAGATCTTGCCACACACAGCAACATGGCTAAACTTGGAGGACATTATGCTAAGTGAAATAAGCCAGTCACAGAAAGACAAACACTGTGTGAGTCCACTTACCTGAGGTGCCTACAGTGGTCACACTTACAGAAGCAGAGAGTGGGATGGTGCTTGCCAGGGGCTGGGTGCAGAGGGCAATGGGGAGTTGCTGTTCATGGGTGCAAAGTTTCTATTATGCAAGAGGGATAAAGTCGAAAGATCTGATGCACAGTATTGTGCCTGTAGTAAATAATACAACATTGTGCACTTACAATTTTGTTCAAAGAGTAAATCTCACGTTAAATGTTCTCACCACAATAAAAAATAAAACAAACAAAACAAACACAAAGAAGCAGGAGGGAATTTTGGAGGCGATGAAGATGTTATTGTTTTGATTGTAGTGGGTTTTGCAGGTGTATAGGTATGTCGGGGTTAACTGAATTGTATGCTTTAAATACGTGTAGTTGCTTGAATACCAGTTGTACCTCCACAAAGCTATTTACAAAACAAAGATTTCCCGGGGTCACTCTCTCCGATCCAGTTCAAAATACAGAAAGAAAAGGTTGACCTCTAAACTGATTTATGGTTTAATATTACCTAATTTAAGTTAAAAATTCCATGGAACATTTTAAATGTCACTATTTACAATAAAGTGTCCTATTTTAACAAATTAAATTTAATTCTATTGGCCTGGAGACCTTTCAGTCTAAATCGGCATTTTGAGCTCTATAGTTGAGATCTAACCAGTCTCTAATATTAAAAAGCTTCTGGCATTTTCTAAGTGATTTGTGCAGATTGTTTTCTCAAATATCTTTATACAACATCTAGGGGGCTGGATAAGCCACGGCACATGGCTGGCAATGCTAGCAGTTCAGCTCCGTAGATCAGTGAGTGGTACGGTTGTTATTTACACAGACTGTTGAATGTATTAAACCAATTGTCATAGCGACTCAGTCAGTGCTGTTTTATGTCAGGACCCAGGGTCAGCCACTAAGGATGGAGTGGAGCTGAAACTGAAAGGAGGCTGATAATGAAACAAAAACATCGATTAGACATTGGCTGATAATTAGAGTCAAGCACTCTCTCTCTCTCACACACACACACACACACACGCACACACACACACACAACACTCAAGTCTGCTGCATCTGAAACAAGCCCAGGGCTGGCCTGTCAGTGGACCCAGGGTGATCTGCCCTGGGGTAGCCCACCAAAGGCGTGCACATCCTCATGGCACCAGACCTCCAAAGTTATACTCCCTGCCTATCTGCCCGGCACCAAGATCAGCTGGGGATTACCTTACTGCTTTGCCGCTGTTACTGAATAGACAACTCACAGCTCTGCAGTTCAGATTTGTCGCACACGTCAAGCACTTCAATTCAAAATCAAGGTCACATATTCATATACACAAAGGAGTGACCCAAAAACAAACCTGGTCTGTAACTCATTGGAAATAATAACGAAGACAGAAAAAAGAAATGAAACCACTCCAGCACGTATTCTTTTCTGAAAATACCTCCACAAATGTAAATTTCTTATCTTTATGAAACTGCATTTTCGTTTCTTTCATCCTGCCTCTCTCCTGAACCCCCGATTTGCTGTCTTTTCAGTCATTTGGAAACTAATTTCTTTCCACATGAACAATTAGGAATTTCATAGAGTTCTGTGAATTAAACCTTCATATCCTGCATAGGGTTTTGCTTTCTCTTCTGTGGGCTGTCAGATCGCTTGAGATGGAATCTTCCCCCTAGCTCCTTTGTGCAGCTGCCCCATTAATTTCCTTTTCACCATCTGCAGTCAAGACCTTCCTCTCGTTTTAATGCAGGAACACAGGTAACACCCACGGATGAAACAGGTTCTCCCTTCAACATATGGTGAGTTCTTCATCACTGTCAAGGGATGCTTCTTAATTCTTCTTAAAACAAACTTCTCTTCATGTTTTCTGTACAAACTAAATAGTACTATAGTTCGCTCCCCAAGTAAACCATTTATCACCACAACAATGTTTCCAAACAGGATCAGGTATCTTTCCTGATGCTTCTCATTTGCAATTAGTGTCTACATGTTCTACAGCGTCGTTATATATTCTCGCTCCATATTGCGGCCATTTCCCAGCCGCTCCTCGGAATTGGATGTGTACGCCTACCCGCTCTCCCACACGCCCCCCCCCCCCCCGCCGGCGGCGCCCCGTGTGCAGGAGGAGCGCCCACACCCGGTGCCCGTCCCCACGACTCAGGCACGTCTCCGCGGGGCCTCCGGAAGAAAGCCCTGGGAAGAACAGAGGAAGCCCCGACAGCCGGAAAACACACGGTGAATGCACGCATCCTTCATGGTAATGTTAAATAGAGCATAATTCCAGAGAGAAAATACTCCACAAGAAAAACACTAGCGAAAGGCCAAGACAAGCACGTCTTACGTCAATCGACGCAGTTACTCCAATATTAAAATCAACTAGGTAGTGGGTGTGTTGACTTTAAAGAGCAATTCTGCACAGATGCCCTGACTCAGACCCAAGAATTGCTCTGAGTCTGCCTGACTTTATTGTTTCAATGATACAAGCCCTCCAGCTGCATCTTCAGCGCCTTCGGTCCTCTCCCAGGTGGAGACAACGGGGACCCCCCGCCCCCTCTCCCGCCCCTGCTCTGTGCTTCCTACGCGCCCGCCGCTCCGGCCCCTCGAGGCAAGCTGTGGCCCCTCACCGAGCCTTCTCCTCACTGGTGAAGTAGGAAAAGCAATGCCAACTTAAATGGGTTCTTACGAGAATTTAGTAAGACACTATATTGAAAATATGTATAGTGGATGGATAATCACAAACCCAGTAACTTTTAGTTCCTGTTTTCTTTTCTTTGACTCCTTCCTTTGTCCCCCTTTTTCTCTCCTCAGTCTTTAAAACTTGTCTTTCGTTCCTTTCAGCTCCCCTCTGACGCCCCTCAACTCCCTTCCTTCCCTAATCATCCTCTCCCCCGTGCTTCTCTCCTGCCTGATGACGGTACACTATTGGCCACGGAAGTTCACACATGGGTAAGGGAAACTTGCTGCTAAACCTCAATTTCTTGACCCTAAACCTTGAGATCATCATTCTAACTTCTGGAGTGGCAACCAGGAAGGCGCATGTTTAAAAAGAAACCCTAGAGATACCAGTATAACTGGGGGGAAACACTGCTGTCATCGGCAGCATAAAACGCTCAGGAAAGGGCTTCCCAGTGTTGGCTGCACATCAGAATCACTGGGGGGTGTTTAAAAACCCCGCTGTCCATTCACACACCAGAGCAAATAAATTGGAGTCCTTCAGCAAGGGGTCCATGAACAGAAGTTTTATAGGGAAACCCAACACACAGCAGTTGTGAAATATTTGTACGATTTTAACAAAGACTTTAGTGATTCTCACACAGATTACAGTTTGGGAAACACTGATTTAAAGTGACAGATTTTATACATCGTATAAATAATATAAACACCTCCTATAAATAATAGCGGGTGTTCAATACACTCAGATATTATGAAATAAGCTGTTGCTATTTTAAAATAATAAACTATTTTAAGATAGTTTTAGACTAACAGAAAAGTTGCAAAGACAGTCGAGAGGGTTCTGTGCACCCCAACCCAGCCTCGCACATTCCCGACATCCCATATGTGATACGTTCATCTCAGCTAACAAACCTCGATCAATGGATGATTCTTAACTCAAGTTAATAGGGCGATTTGTCACATATCCTTAAATATGTCTTAGCTTTGTTTCTTTTAAAATTTTTAAGTACCACTCAAACTTAAAATCAAACTCATCACATCCATTTTGGGTATATTATGTAAGATTTTCACACTCAGAATGCCAAGGTTATTAGGTTAATCGTGTGATTAATGCATAATGATCAAATGGTATGGCACATGATTAAACGTGTTGAGATGAAGAAAGAAAACATTGCTTTTCATTATTTTTGTTCTTGTATAAATTGTCTCCTTATCTTCCCTTTATTTTTTAACCTTAGGGGAAGTTAAAAAGTGGTGCTTTATGTTTTGGGGATCTTGTGGACTGAAGACGGTGTAGGGTAGCTGCTTTTGGTTTCAACCTTATTATGGCCACATGTCGACCATCCAGCCCAGAGATAATGAGCTGCCGACGTCTCTGTGGGCTGATGGGCAAGGCTTTCTTCTCTTTGATAAATGACTTAACTTGCTGTCCTGTCTGCCCTGTCACAGAACCTTGTTTCTTTTGTCCTTTGGAAAAAATAATTTAAACTTTGTTCTTTTCCTCTGATCCCTAGCCCAGGAATATTTAATGTCCAAGAGCACAGGGCTAGAATCAGGTGGATGGAGAGGCATTTGGAAGTCAGAGTAAGGAAAGAAAGAAGGAGAGGGAGACAGTGGGGAGGGAAGACAGAGAGAGAAACAGAGGGAATTCTATTTACTCTAAATGTATTGCTAATAATGAAACTGAGATCAACACGCTATTAAATACCAAAGCACAGGTTTCCCAATGAAAACCACCAAACTTTTTTTTTATAAGAATTTACCTCTCAAGACATACAAAATACAACCTCTGCCCTTAATAACCGTCTCTGCAGCTGGAAGTCAATGACAGCGCTCATTTTATTAATAAGATAAGTAAAGCTTCCATTCATATCCTAAGCGTATGATCCTTTGCAAAACTGTGTTATCTAGGAGCAGAGACAAGATGTGCAGAATTTTTAATGTTTCTGTTCATGTGGGTCTTTTTCTTTGGTCACTCTTACCTTGAGAAACCAAAGAACAAAGCATTCAAAATTTAAGAATGTAATTTGAGTCTTGTGTCCAAGGGGAGGGAGATAAAAAGAAACACCGTGTCCTTAGAACGCAGGGCTCAAGGCTCTGTGGGTAAAATCAACTAAGGTGCAAATTGTGGGATAACGAGGCTGCTGGGAAGTGGCACTAGAGTTTGCAACGATTAAAGAGCCTGAGTTGGGTTTTATTTAGGGACGGTATTTGCCACATAACTGAGCATAAGCAGTTATCAGAAAATAAAACTAATAGAAATATTTAATAGAACATAGACTGTGCAGAATGACTGCATTTACCCACACGTATGTGGGAACACCCTCTGGTGTTTCTGTAAATTTGCACGTGTGTTCATGTGCACATCTATAATTACACTGTATCATCAGGCAGAAAACCTCGCAATTGTTAAGGTGGTAAATAATCATTTTTTTCTCAGGAGAGGGCATTGAATGTGATGCTTTTTTCTTTGTGTTCTGTATTTTTAAACTTTATGTCATATGCCTGTGATACTTCCATGCTGGGCAAAATAAGCATCGTTTTCATTTTCTCAGTTATTTTTCTTTGATTCATTTATCTATTTTCAGGCACATGGGTGACACTGCCATTCAAATATGAGCTAGGAAACATGGCTGGTTATTTAAGGTTAAAATAGAACCAAGAAATGGGGCATCCTTCCAGATCCGTGAGTCAGCAGGTTGTCACAGGTGATTAATTCTCAAAGAGAAAGCCACATTCATTGTGTGGATGCAAATGATCTATGACATTTAAATTTTAAATATGAATAATGATAACCACAGCAAAACGAAAATTAAACTGGTTTAGAACCGTCCTACATTCAATGAAAGCAAAAGCACACATGAGATGAGCTCTGAAAATGAGAAGGTACACCGGCGAGATGTTGTGCATAACGAAGTGCTCTTAGAGTAGGCATGTTGAGCCAAATCCTCCGTGCAATCAGACAATGGTAATTGGCATCTTTAGGTGACAATGTTATTTTTCTGGTCAGTTAATTGTTAAAGTAAAAACATCCCACGCACCGGGAGGGCCAAATTGTTTCTTCAATTTATGTAAAGTGACTTTTGGATCTAATCTCTTTGTAATGAAATCACTGTGAATTTTTAAATGAAGTCAACACTTGTTTTAAAACGGACCATCCTGCGGCTCACCGTTGTAAAACTAATTTAAACCTCCCACTTAATGTCTCACGTTAAAAAAATTAACAACCTGAATAGATTTTGGCTGTAAAATGACAGAAATGTAACAGTCAAAATGAATTATTTAGACTGTCGAACTAGTATTAACCAAAATAACTTTTTATATCCCTAAAATAGATGATAATTGGTGAAAAAAAATCACTTCTAGGTGCTGAACAAGGTAAGTGTCTGTGATCACTGAATGTCTGTCTCTTCCCCAAGTTTGTGTGAATAACTTCAGACAGGGCCTTATGGGGGTTCCTCTCGATTCTTCTAAGTATAATCAAGGTGCTCAGATCTAAATTACAGGCACGATGTCTCAAACACCCCACAAATGCACACTATGAGGGTACACAGATAACCAACGGTGCAGGAGTTTTAACAAATCTGATGCAATCGTCATGTTTTCTGGAATCTCTGACTAGTGAACAGAACAGAAGTTTTGGATGAACTTCCCTTCCCTTCTTCACTCCAAGCTGTTTATATGATTACGAGCCAGTCCCTCAAACTCTGGGACCTGAAGCTTCTTTATTTGCAAAATAATTTGAGAGAGAAAAATATAGTAAAACATTGAGAGTCGGAGGACACAGGAACTAAAACATAGTATAGAGAGGAGACAAGGAAATTATCTTTCTGTCATTATTTAACAAGTGTTTAGAAGGTTATGAGTAGGGTTAGTATATAAGAAGAGAAATGTATGCATTCATCTAAAATACATTAATGTTTAGTCATTATTCAGATAACATGGGAATATATACGTGGGGGGTTGGAGATGTTTATGGAGGGACAGTTGAATGCCCTTCTAGTCTCTTTATAGAGGTATCTGCTTGAGTCCACATACAGACTCCATGAAGTGGATATAACCTTCCCCATTTTACAGGCAGGAGAACAGGATGAGAGAAGCGGAGCTGCCTGGCCAGCATCCCGCAGCCGGGAGGGGTTAATCAGAATCAGAACCCAGTCTCTGTGACTGACGTCAAAGGACGTCTTCTCCCACGCCGCCGCGGGGGACGAAAGCCAGGTGTGGGATGATGGGTGACTTGCCATCTCATTGCCTCTGCTACACCGTTATATCATCTGCGTTTATCTCAATGATCATTTCATGGTTTTGCTTTCATTTTTGTTTCATATTGGCTGGCTGAGCACCAACACTTCTTCCATGAAGCCAGTTGGCACAGAAGATGATTTGATGACAGTAAATGCTTTTCAGACTTGGCTTCTAGCCTCTCAAATATGTTAGAAAGGTGTTAAACTAACGTTTTCTAAAATACCTGTGAGGAATAGGTTCATAATTCTACACGTTAATGAGACAGAGGATGAGGGTCCTACATTGATCATTCAATTGCCAGTATTTACATTTTGTGCGTGGACAGTTGATCTTCCAAAGCACTGATGCCTTACAGGAGAGTGATTTTATCTTTTTTGCCTAAAATCCTTTATAGTCTTTCCTACAGGACCATCTGTATGGGCATCGAATACTGTCTCCGTATTGGTGACTTCCAGATGTCAGTCTCCCCCTTTGACCTCTTCCGTGAGCCCCAGACTGTTAGTAAGCTGCTCCCCAGTGTCCCCACTGCAGTGTCCTGTTGACAAAGAGGTCGGGCTGTAAATGACTACGGGGGGCAGTCCCCTGAGATCAGGGTGAAACAAACAGTCAGATTGACTCTGTTAACTTGCATTTCACAAAGACATGATTTGGGGAACAAAACCCAACTGGAGGATTTAACTTAATGAAGGTGAGGTTGATTGAGACTTTGGGCAGGAGAGTGCACTCCAAGGGCAGAGGTAAATACAGGCTGGTGAGAACAGTGCTGCATCCGAAAGGCCTGCAGCTCTTGGGACATCACAAATGTTAATGTTCCCAGCAATAGCCTCAAGTCATCAAGGCTCTGTTTGCTGTATTTAATTTAAGCAATTAACCTGATAATGCTTTTGAAACTTCAGTTTCAGCAAGGTGAATAAGTTTTCACTATATTTAAAATGATCTAGAACACCCTAGTGTGCTAAAAAATAAAAGGTATCTTTTTACACTAAGGGTAAAAGAAGCATTCCTGTTTTCGATCAGCTTTTAGTTAGCAACACATTTATTATTGGAAATTAAGTCGTGATAACGTCTTCTCCGTCAGCTAGGACAGACAGGTATTTTTCTAAAGCTATTACTTACAAAATCCTCTTTTTGGAGTGTATGACTTGTCTCTCCACCATTCCTTTCTCAGCTCTTCCCTTTTACTTTCTTGTGATAAATATAGTGACATAAAAGCACCAAATTAATATAATTCTTATCAACCCCCCCAAACCAAACCAAAGCATATATTTAGGAGCAAAGTTTATAAAGGGATATATGAGTGTAAGTTTTGAAATGATCAGTTAATGCACATTTCTTTGTGAAATGTATGGAGGGCGTAAATGCCTTAAATTGAGCCTTCAAATGTTCTCTGAGCACTTGGATGTAGCAGTGGCCTAGAGAACACAGGACAGTCACACTCCTCCTTTGAATGCATCACTAGCCACCACGGAATCTACAACACACTGGTGTGAGATACGCGCATCAACACCTGCTGCTCTTTCCACGCTGATCAGAGACACGGTGAGTGACCCGGGGAGTCGCCAGCCTCAGAACCCCAGACATCAGCTGTGTCAAAGAAGAGGAACTCAGGCTTGGTTAGCGGGATACCGACCCACAGGAATTCAAATCAGTGACATTACACAAGGAAACCCGCTGGGGAATGACTGTCTTATAAAATGGCACTGCAGTCTGGTGGGTGAACTGCTTAATTCACCCAGTGAACTGGACTTCACGGATGGCCCGGGGTCAGTAGCTGTCTCGTGAAAGGGTCTAATATTATTGCCTATTTCTGTTAGTGAAAACAAACCTGCTGTCCCCACTCTCCCCTCACAAAGTCCATCTTCCATCTTCCCATGCAGAATGTTACAGCAGCGAGGACTGTCAAGTTTTTGATTAAAATATCTGAGATCTTTTATGTTTGGAGTGAATGAGGGTAGGATTTCAGGCAATGATATAATTTTATAAATCAGATTGTAAAATATGATTATACGAAAACATTCATTTACTGTATTTGAGTAAAAAAATTAAGATTTTTATTGGAAGTATAAATGGAGTGGGTAGGACTGATGAACGTATCAATATTTTAGTATCTACGATGGATACTTTTATGTAACTGACAACAGAACCATATGTAGTGAGACTCCAAATACCCACAGGACAACATAGTATTGTTGTTTTATTTAAAAAATGGTTAATATGACCTCAGATATGTTGATAATTTTTATGGAATACAAGCAATATAAGGAAATTAGCATTTGTCAGAAAAATGTTCTATTTAACTTCAGTGAATCACCATTGGGACACTCAATAGAGTCATTTTAATAGAGATGTCTGAAAATATGCTTATTACTAAACAGCATTCATAAAACACCAATTCTACAGTCTTTAATAATGGAAGAGCAGCATTTTTAATTCCTAGAACCTCATTGTAAATTATCTATCCTCAACATTTCCGTCATTGTCATATTATAGTGTTTTAACCTATAAATGACTTGCTTAAAATGTTACACTAAAGATTAAAGGAGAAAATTCAGAAATCCCTGAATCATGACGTTTAATTCTTTGTTACTTTGCTGTAAATACCATTATCTCTAAGATACATTTCCAAGAATATGTGTTTTTAAATGTACTTTGTGTTTTTAATTTTCTGAACAGGTTTACCAATAGGCAAATGGGATGCAGCTAGTATATTAAACAAACACATAATCTGATACATAATTTTCAGCTGGTGGCTTAAACTCATCAAAGGAAGTAAGAGTGAGGGATAAGAAATATCTGTTAAAAAAAACCTGACAAATCATAGATATCCACTGACATATATTTTGTATAACACATGACATTATTATTATTTAACATCTTGAGTGGAAAAAACTGAACAAAATATAAAAGTGAAACTCAAAAGAATTTGAAGATTGTAGCAGCCTAATACTCATTTTTATCATTATCCCTCAAGAAAGGTCATTTCACTGGATCATATTATGATTTTGTCAAAGGGAGTGTTTCTGCTTAAATCTTGCTCTCCTCCTCAAAGCCATACGTTTCCGTCTTGAACTTCCTTCCAGGGCCCTTCCTTCTGACTTGAATTCCTTTAATACTTGTAGGACACTAAAGATTACACTAAATTGGAATTCCTCTTTTGCTTTTCGAAGCATTTATATGCTTCAAACTTTAAAAGGCAGTCCCTTACTGTTAAGGTACTTCCTGACTTCAAGGACAAAGCATCATTAGAACCAATTCAGAAAAAAAAGGTTTTCATTGTCCAGGCCTTCTTACACAACCCAAAGGCTGGTGTTTTGGTAGCTGGTGTTTATCTTTTCCCTTCAAGTTTCGAAAGTTAGGAGCGCTGTAGATGAGAGCAGTCCTGATCATAAACCCAACCACGTTTGTACAAAACAGTATTTGGCTTATCCCTTCCTGCTTTAAACCCTGGTGCTCACTTCTCTTCCTTACTAATGAACATCCTTTGTGGCACTTTTTTCTTCCACAGTAGGACACCTTTGTCTGCACTGAAAAACCTGTTCAGACAGATATAATTTCTCCTCAGTGATTTTCCTAATGTTGTCTGGGAACTCGTCTGCTGCCTCTTGGTCGGCAGAAGAGTCTTCTCCTGTTATCTTGACACTTTTTAAACCAAACTTCTTTCTAAAATTATCAAGCCATCCTTTGCTGGCATTAAATTCTCCAGCTGTAAATTCTTTAGCTTCCTTTTGCTTTAAGTTGTCGCATAATGACTTTGCCTTTTCTCAAATTATATTGGCGTCTAGGTATGTCTTTTTTATAGCAACTCTGCACCTACATAAAAGCTGAATTTTCAATACAAAATAAAAAGGTACATCACAAAAAGTGCAAGGTTATGCACCTGCTGGCATGCCTGCAGTAATGGCTATACAAATTCCTTTTTTATTTTTTTTACAGTGGTCCTTATGCTAGATTCATTTATCTTGAAATGGGGGTGGGGGGCACCTGCAGTTACAGACCCTAATCTATGGTACATATCAAACAATTCAGTTTTTTCTTGTAAAGCCATGACTTTTTTCTGCTTCTTGGGAGCACCTCTGGCATCACTAGTGCACTTCATATGGGTCCCATGGAATTATTCAAGGTTTATGATACTGTGCTAAACACAATGAAAAATAAGCAAGGATCAAACACAAGAGATCACTTTCTACTGAGATACACAATTCAGTGGCGAGATGAACTGCTCACATGGAGATGATCAACCTCACGTGGTGTGTTGAGCTCACTGCAGCAGCATCAGGAGGTGGCTACAAAATTATTACTGTAGTACCCTGTGACCTGCAATTAACTTCACGCAGTTGTAATTTACTACTGCATCTTTACATTTTAAAAAATGTCTCTTGACTGTGAATGGCGTCATGTATGACTTGTGTTTGTGTGCATAAATTATGATAAATTTTTAACTGTTTATAATAGATTTGTGTATATTTTATGGTAGTAAATGATAAAATAGACTGGTATCTACATATATTTTTTGCTATCATGACATAGCAAACTTTTTCTTAATTTTTAGATATTTCTAAGCTACATAGTTCATCTGCAAGTTTTTTTCAAATTGTCACACATCTCCAAAATATTTCCAATATACTTATTGAAAAAAATCCACATGTAAGTGGACGCATGCCCTTCAGACCTGTGCTGTTCAAGGCTCAACTGTGAACGGTGGAGTTGCTTGCATTCATAGTTCCTTTTATTAAATGGGAGAAAATAAACTACTGAAATCAGATGCTATTCTAGGGGAGGGACTTTAGGGACTACTTTGCCCACAGCCTGTGTAGAGCTGGTGCCATCTTCCTTCTAACAGATGAGGAAGCCGTGACTCTAAGAGGTTATGTAATAACCCCTGACGGTGATGTTCTGGCTTGAGCAAATCTGCCACTCTTTACTTGAAGCTTAGGGGTGGGTCTGAAGATGGGAGAGCGGAAGAGGAGGTGACCTCTAGGTATTTCCTTTGATACTCTACCTCCTTCCATTCCTTTCCATTCATGCTGCCCACGTGCAGCGGCTACATTCTTCCATCTTCAGCCCAGCTCCCTCCATGTCTATTGTGCCTTGTCTTCTGGCAACATTCACCCTCCCTACTCCCTTTAGGCATAAGGATTCTAATGAATTCCCTCAATTTCTAGTTCGCAGCTTCTTCCCCGTTTTTGTGGGTTCCAGTCACTTCCACTCACACCCTTGTAAAGATTCTGTCGTTAAACTCTTCAGTTGAGCCATGTGAGGGTGTCCTTATTTCCTGCTATGGCCCTGACTGATACACCATTCATCAGCAAAAACAAACAGAAACAGACAAACAGATGAAAACATGCTGATGTGTCACAAAGGCAGCTGAGAAATGGCGCATCTAAGTTGCTCCATGAACACTGGTGGAGGCTGGAAGGGGGCTGCAGGAACGGAAGATCAGGACATGGTTATCCAGAGCTCTGTTTTCTAGGGCAGGTGCAAAGTTAGGACTTTAAAACAATGAGAGGTGATGGGTTACCCTCAATGGCGAGCTGCCTCATGCATGTGTCCCAGCAGAAGCCCCGAAGGTGACTTGCGATAGGTCATGATACTCTGACACTTCCTTGGGGCCTTTTGATTTTAAGTTTTTCAGAATGAAGTTAATTTAAAAAGACAAAATTCTTACAAAGCTACTTTGATTTGGACTTGAGCTGGGAATGTCTGGATTGCTTTTATCACCAAAAGATGACCAAAAACTATTGACTAATTTCAATCAGTTAAAAAAGAGTTCTCTCAGATAGTGAGATCTTTTCTTCACTTAAACAGTAGCTGAATGTCTGGTGATATGAACATAATCCCATGTAGTAAAAGTCAGAACTTCATCGCTGAAAGTAACCTATGTAGATATCAAACAGTAGGTCAAACAACAAGAAGGAGTTAGTATGTCTAATGTTGTTTTTGAGCACTAGAGATTTTCAGTATCTTATAGTGTCTTGTACAATCATCACTAAAATGTCTTTTAAATTTAAATGCTCACGCAGATAAAATGATGACATTTTCTTTTGATCATTTAAACATAGATAATATCAGAGCTGAAACGCAGTCTTTTACTAGGGCGTTTACCCTTTCAATATACCCTATAGGGGGTATGAGCCATTTGGATATTTGTCTTGCATGATTAAGGTAAAGCAATGTCAAGGAAAGACATCATGAAGCCCAATGACACATAATTCACATGTGGCTTTTCACATCCATTTTTATAACCACCAATGCACTTACATTAATATATAAAATTTATTTTGTTTTCTTTTTGTTGTTGTTTGATTTTATTTCAAGCCACTCTTTTCCCCAAAATACATAAGGAACCTGCAGGGGACTGGAACATTCTCCACTTCTCTCTGTATCCCCACTTTGCACTGTAGCTTTCCACATCTTTCTTCAGGGGGTGTACTTCTCCAGCCCTGAAGTCTGCCTGGGCCGTATATCATGCTTTGGCTAATAAAATGTGGTAGAACGAAGACGAATCAGTTCCAAACTCAGAACTCAAGAGGTCTCATACACTCTGCTCACGCTGTTGGAAGCCGTTACTTCCAGGGGAAGAGCCTCTGTCTGCAGAGCTGCATGGTAAGAACACACGCCCCAGCCACCCCGTATTGCCCTGACCCACAGCCAGACAAATATCAAGTACCCAAATGAGATCACCTGGACCAGCCAGCACCCAGCCCCCTCCCCAGGAGAGCACAGATGTGTGAGCCAGTCCAGCAAAGTCAGCAGAACCACCAGTCTGAGCCCACAGAATCATGAGCCAAATCAATGGTTCCTGTTTTAAGTGGTTACACAGAGGTAGCCAACTGACTCATCAGTGTACAAACACACACTGATGTGCTGTACACAGTGCAATGAGATGAAATACTCTAAAAATAGGTGATAAAAATGAGAGGTAAAGGAAGTTCGTGCGTCTAATCTATACCATTCAAGCCTGTGGCAGTAGTTTTTAACTAAGAGAGATTATCATAATCATGTAAAATGTGACCCAACATACAGTAACCAAGATTTCTCACCACCTGAATCACATACAAACAAACCTTCCCTCTTATTACCAGGTTTGCTTTTTGTAGTTTACAGGTACTAGGGATTCTGAAATTATTTTGTGCATATTGTAGAATTGAGCAAATGAGTCTAACTGTGATGTTACTAGAAGCCAGAGCTCTCACTGTGAAAGGTGTAAGGGAAAAAAACAGTCAGCATAGATTGAAGAAAACAGAGACCACCCAGATGGTCAAAATTCAGATCACCAGTAGGAGCGGTGGGCATCATCCTGTGAGCGTGTCATCATGTCTGAGCCAGCTGGCCACGTGTAAACTGAGTCAGGCCATGGGGACAGATCAGGCAAACTCAAATTGAGGAAAATTTTATAGAATATCTGTCATGTACTCAAGATGAGTCAAAAGACAAGGACAGCCTGAAGGACTAAAGTAGAAGCCAAACAGGAATGACAAAAGCAAGATGTAACCCTAGACCAGAACTGTGTCAGAGAAAAACAGAACACGAAAGAGACACCTTTGGGCCAAATGAAGGAATTAGAATATGGATGAAGATGAGATGAAATTATCATGTTACTATTACATTTTTTAAAAGTTGATAACTGTACTGTGGTTATGTCTGAGAACATATAGTTCTTATGAAAAACATACATAAGCAGTCAGAGAGAGGGACGTGATATTAAAAATATATTCTCAAATGGTTCAGAAAAGAGTTAAAATACACATAGCTTAAATAAATGAATGAATAAAAGATAAGGCAAAATGAAAAGTGAATGAAATAACCTTTATAGATCTGTTCCAAGTATCTATTAGTAGTGATACACTGACTTCATATTAAAATTTAAATGAATAAAGTTTATACACAAAATATGTACACTGTACATAATTAAAATTAATGAAAGATAATGCATTTACTAACACATAATTAACAAATTTCAGTCATTTCGGTCAATGTATTCTCTGAGAAACAGAATATATTGAAATAATATTCTTGTCAACATTGTTTTTCTACACTACAGCATGCACATTCCTTTTATTTCTATTTTGTAAGCTCTTGACAGCTCACAGCTATGCATATAATGGGTTCAAATAATACTCTTTTTAGACGTGCACCACGTTGCTTTTTAATCTTATGCAGGAAACTATTTTCCAATTAAAACTCTGTTTGTACTTAACAAAGGACTAAATGGGGACCCAGTCAATGATACAGAAACAGTCGTTCCCCAGTGTTGCTGAGATGCTTACCTGACATTTTTCATTTTAATTCTACAAAATGCCTATGTTTTGGAAGAAACTTTGTCTCTTAGGACTTTAAGCTTTTGAGAATTTGAGGGAGTTTTTAATCAAGTAAAGAAAAAAGTGAAGTTGAGGTCCTCTGAAACCATGACTGTCACGAGACTATTAAATGCTGTAATTTGAAAGTGTTAAGGAGTGACACTTTGACTAATAGTTTCATCAATACTTTGGGCTCCATTGCTCCATAAAGCGTGTGCTTGGAGAGACTGTGAGGATGTGCCCAAAGCTCTGCAGACACATTTAATCCGTCAGAGTGAACAGGGCCATGAGGGCTTCACTATAGTACACGGAGAACCTTGACTGAGAGATGTGAGTGACGCAGTTGTAAACAGATTTGCAGACTCCCTACAACGCTGTCATGTGTGTGCATGAGCTGAGTCCTTTCCTCCAGGTTGCAGGAGTCACAGCTCGTTCCCAGGCTCCCACACGCCCACACTTTAGAGACCCTGGGAGCCCTAGGGCATGGATCATGAAAGACTGCCAGAGCTTCTTTTTAAGCCTTAGTTCTAATACTATAAAAACAGCAATTTCTTCTTATTTGGATACTAGCGGTACTAGCAAGATAATATTCTGAAATTGTGTAGGAGAATATGTTTAACAAGATAATTAAGATAATGAATTGTCTGAGTCTCTTTAATCACTATGATCTATGCTGACTAGTCCAGGTCTCTCTGTGTTTTAGATGCTCCAATGATACTTTTTGACCAACAGAGAGGAATCTATTAGATTCCTCAAGAGAGGAAAAAGGCAATTATAATGACACATTTTGGGTTAAAAATTTTGCTGATGTTGCTAAAGTTTACATCCTTCAAGAAATATTCATTCAACATACTTTTATTAAGTACCCATAGTGCAAGAAATATTCATTCAACATACTTTTATTAAGTACCCATAGTGCACCAAGAGTTACTGGAAGAGAATTGATTGAGTCTTAAACCTCAAATCATTTAGAATCTATAAAAACACATAAACTATTATTTATACCTTGATGAAAAATACACTCAAACCAGTAGAAGGCAAAAGCACAGACTTCCCTTCTCACAGCCAAATGATAAGAGTGAAATTGTAAGTTCTCTGTCACATTAGTCTTTGATACACCATCTAATGCTAAATTTATGGTGATCTCTATATGATGCTTGTAATTCATCAAGGAAAAGCCATTAGTTTATCTTCTCTTATTAAGCTAAAAAGAATTCTCTGCCACTACATTCCCCCTCTTAATTATGGAAGGATTTTCTTACACATAAAACCACTCCTTCAATTTCTTTCATCTTTATTTATTGCCTCTATTGGTGCCAGAGACTACAGAAAATAATCATTTCACAAGTAAATATACTGTATGCCATACACCTTGGTAAGAGAGTGAATTGATTCAATCTCTGTGAAAGGCAATTTAGCAACATATATCAAAAGTTTTATTAATGTTATGACACGTAAGTTTTACTAATGTTCAGACTTTCTACCCAGTGATTGCTCTTCTAGGATTTTATGCCAAAGGCATAACTGGAACCAAAATGGTAGACAATCAGTTCAAGACTGCTAACATCCTGGAGAAAAGATGAGGGCTAAGCAGTGACTTTTCATGTTGTTACATGCCCCATAAGCATTTGCAAAAATCTTAAACTGCATAGGTGAAGAGTGGAGAATTAAGCCAATAAAACCTGAACATCAGAGTACAATTTTCAGTTGATTTCTAATGTAGAGGAGATGGAAAGAAACTGGAGCTGAGCTGAGGTATTTGGAACCTGGAGAAACAGTAGCCTCTAAGGTTGGTGACTGGAGAGGGGTGCAGCAGTAGCAGTGGTGAATCAGGTGAAGGCAGAAGTTTCAAAATTTCAGCCCACAATTGAGTCAGACCTGCAGTGGAATAAAAGGATTTGCTCCCCTCCAGCTGTCTACTGTGGGATAGGGTGAATCTTCTCTGGAGTAAGATAATATCATGAGCTTCAAAATGGGGGGCTTAGTCAAAAGTTCTTAGTCAAAAGTTAAGTATAAGCTGAATCTCAGAAGAAAAGGAGAGAGACTGAGAAATCTGATAATTGCCCCAAATCAATAAAAGAATCACTCTACAGATTCAAGAAGTTTAGTAAATGCAAACAGCTTAAAAACAAAATGATGACACCTAGATAAGTCCTGGTAAAAATGTGGAAAAATAAAAAAAAGCAGACAGAAACAAAAATACACATCACCTTCCTAGGAGCAAGGATAAGACTGATAGCTGCTACTGTCAGCAAATGCAGTGGAAGGCAGAAGAAAGCAAAATGATATTATTCAAGGCTGAAAGGAAATAATTTCCAATATAAAATTCCTCATACTAAGTGAAAATATCCTACAAATACACAGGTAAAATAAACCAGGACAAAGCAAATAAAAATAGAATTATCACCTGCAGATACTCACTAAAGGAAATATTAAAGGTAGTTTTCTCACCAGAGTGAAAAAGGAAATTAGGATAGAATCAAGGACAATAGAAATAATAAATATATTGGTAAATATAAATGAATATTAACATCAGAAAGCAATAATAATACAATCATGTAGCATATAAAATATATGTAAATATAAAATAGGCAAGCACAATAACAATAAAATATTTAAAAGTTATTGACACAAATGAAGTTAGAGTATCCTCAAGTATTAGTACTGTATAAGGAGACAGATGAAATAATTCATTTGAGGATAAAATAAACATTGAGGTATGTTGTAATCTCTAAAGCAGCTCCTGAATGTATGGTAAAAGAATGTGAAATTAAAAAGCAGATAATGATAATCAATGAATTAATCCAAAAGAAAATAATAGAGGAAACAAAAAATACATCAAATTGGTGAGATCGAAAGAAAACAGACAGTAAAATAACAGATATAGACATAATATTTTCAAGAAATGGTGTCAGAGCAGTAGAATGTCCCTCTGTGTGGTGAGGGGACAGAAGAACAGGGTCTGTCTCACAGCAGACAGAAATCTAAGTGTAAAATCTACAATCGTGAGACTTCGAGAAGAAAACGTAGAAGAAAATCATTGTGACCTGGAGCATGCAAAAGTTTCTGAGAATGCAAAAATCAGAAATGGTAAAAGAAATGTAAATTTAAAAATGTGGACACTTCTAAAGCTATCATAAAATGAAAAGACGAGTCACAAACTAGGAGAAAATATTTGTAGCATCTAGAATATATACCTCAATTATATAAAATACATAATATAATACATAAGTAAAAACTGTTACTTGTCAATAATAAGAAAACCTAATAAAAGTCAGCAAAATTTTTAAACAGACATTACAAAGAAGATGTATAAATAGCCAACAAGGACATGAAAAGGTACTATACATTAGTGGTCCTTAAGGAAATACAAAGCAAACTATTAGAAAAAGAGCATTAATCTAAAGGTATATAATAAAACAAACACTGAAATTAAATTCACTAATTACACAACTATAATTGGCAAAATCAAATTGGCAAAAACAATTTTAAAATGCCAAAGACAGCAGAAGAAAATGAATTACAAAATAAAATAGCCAGAAACTAAAAGCAATCAACTAGGTCAAAGACAGAAATCTTTGACAAGTCTGATGAAGAGAAAAGGAGAGCAGATGCGAATAAATGGCACAGGAAAGGAGACACCACTTATGTAACAGCGAGAGCTAATTCTCGGTGAGCAATTGCTTTAGGCTTGCCACTGTCCCATATATTAACTCATTTAGTCCTTGAAACAATTCTACAAGGTCAGTGCTATTATGATTCACATTTTATAGTTGAAGAAACAGAGAAAACTCGAGTGGTAGAGGCAGCACCAAAGGTCAGAAAATCTCCTTCCAGTATCCAGGAATCTAACCGACCCAGAGGAGACGGAAACAGTCCTGTGAACATATAAGGTGCAGTCATAGTAGAATGAATATTTGTTTCTTCATTTTTGCAAATAAAAGTAAAAATGCTAATGATTACCTAAACGTCTAATGGAATTATGAACAGAACAATAAACAAATTAAATTAAAATGGAATGTGAAATCCGAGTGGTAAGTGCGGGAAAGGCAGTCTCTGTACACGGCAGTGTCTGAGCTTTCCCGGGCACCCGCGGACCCGGAGTGCCGCTGTCACTAACCACCGCCGCCACTGCGGCCACCGCGCCTCCCAGCCCAGCCCGCACTTCACAGGCGCACCTCGTTTTACTGCACTTCGCTTCATGAAGCTTTCTACACATCCAGAATTTGCGGCAACCCTGTAGTTGAGCAAGTCCATTGGCACCGTTTTCCTAACAGCATTTGCTCACCTCGTGCCTCTGTCCCATTTTGGTGGTTCTCACAATATGTCAAGTGTCCGTTGTTAGAATATCCTTACGGTGATCTGGGATCAGTGACCCTTGATGTTACTACTATGACTCATGGGTGATGGTTAGCGGGTTTTTTTTTTTTTTTTAACGCAATAAAGTATTTTTAAACTAAAGTAGGTGTTTTAAAGTATTTATAAATTAAGGTTGTCTTTTTGGATACAATGCTATTGCAGACTTCATAGGTGACGGTATCGTGTAAACATAACTTTTACATGCACCGGGGAACCAAAAAGTTCCTGTTACTGGCTTTACTGGGAGAGTCGCTGTATCACGACGGCCTGGAAGCAAACCCTGCAGTGTCCTCGAGGTCTGCCTGTAATCCACGCGGCCGCTGCCTCTGATGTTAGCACTGGTACTAGTACTGCTGGACCCAGTTCTGCTGCTGCCCTTGCTCCTGCCATCCCCGCTGTTACTGGTGCCACTACCACTCCTGCGCTACAGCTGGGGCCAACATGGCTACTTACTGCTACTACTGCACACGTGACTGTTGCCAGCATTTTGACCACCGCTGTTACTCCTAACTTGTATAATCATTACACAAGCAGACAGCTTTTAGTGCTTACTATTTGCCTACCTCTATTTGCATTACACGTATTAACATATTTAACCCTACCAGAAATCCTAGGACGTAGCTGCTATAAATTATTGCAAATCATCCAGAGCGTAACAAACGTAGAAATGTGTTAAGTATTACTGTGTCTTACCAATTCCGCATTCAGGCACAAGGAGGACCACACGACCCAGCCTGCCGCTGAGCCCCCTGTCCAGCTCAAACCTGTGGGCTGCAGGGCCGGACGTTTGGCCGGCGTGACCTCAGCCCACGTGCGATCTCCATGCTTTCTCTCCGGAAGGTCTCATGCTCTGGATGATGTGGCCAGAAAATGATGGATACGAGTGACGTTTTAGATTAAAGTTCCTGAGTCATTTTATGGCGCAGAGCCCCCAGCTCAACTGCTTTGCATCTATACCACCAGCTAAAAATAGACCTTTCCTGGTTAAGCTACTGAGACTGGGGGGTTATTCATCACGTCAACATAGTCTGCCTTATTCTGAGTAATATGAGCTAGAATTAAAAATCTGACCTTGTGTCCCAGGACAGTAAACTATAGAACAATTTATGAATATAAATGCAAGAATCCTTAAAAACCTTTAAAAATGGAATCTAGTAAGATGTTATAAGGACACCACATAAGACAAAATAATATTAATTGCAGAAGCACAAGTAGTGCAACATTAATAAAGCTGTTAATGTGAGGCAGTATTGAGAACTTTCCCAGAGTGCATGTTCAGCCTTGCATTTAAAAGACCGTAGAAGACAAATGATGCTTCTGACTAAGCCAAGAATATCAAGACAGTAAGAATGCTCCACTAAAATACATCCAGCCTGTATCTCCTCTTTGAAGACCTTCAGCCACAGGACGGGACCTGGAGCGTGTGAGGCTGCTGAGCTGCAGTGCTGTGCACAAACACAAAAAGGAAAAGCGTTTGTTCTCAGCTCCGTGGTATCAATATAAAAGTGCACACTGGCGCCAAGCCTAAATGAATCAGAAATAATAACTGTACCTAAATTAAATTAGAAACAACATTTAACAAATCAGTTAAAAGCAGGTGTATATACTACATACTAGCAGCTATGATATTTCTCTACTCAGCGGACATGTGTTGAGCACTTTTGATATACCAAATATTATGCTTGACACTGGAGAGGCTTTGTAGATTTTTCATGGTTCCCTCAAGAAAATTATAACTTTCTTTGGGAGACAGATTCTGAATCAAATAATCACAGCAAGACACCCCACTGGGGGTCTGTTGAAGGTGTCATGAAGCCACAGAGGTACAAGCAAGTTCTTGTCATTTCTTCTCTTTGCTGTGAAATGAGGGATGTATTTCAGCATCCTTGTATTGAAACGACATTGAAGCCCCTTGTAACAATTTCCCAAGGGGACCAGGACTTGAAATGGCAGCACTAGACAGATGAGCTGATCGCATGAATTTTCTCAGTACGTTTTTTTTCTCTAAAGTCCTTGGCTTTTCCAACAAGAGTAGTCAAGGGTCACAAAAGTGTAATTAATGTCAAATATCTTCATTCAAAATGACAAGCGACAAAAACAAAGTTGGGTAAGAAGTCAGGGAAAATGACAGGTTATTGTCCAGCACTTAAAATCTAGTTTTTCCCCATAAGAATATATAGCTCTTGTCTCAAGCTTGTTGGCTTCTAGTGAGTCGAAATATATAAAGCTTAGACAAGACAATCATTGGTTTCCATGTACTATTATGCTATAAGAAGATCATGAGAATACACTGGATTAAGTGTTAGTATCTATTTTACAAACTATTGTAATAATTCTCAGAACTTCACTAGGGTCTCAGTTCTAAATCCCACAATAAAACCCCATTTCCTATTCTTACTGATGATTCTTACATGCAATTGATTCAAACTATATGAAATTAACTCCTCAGAAAGGCAAATGAATATGTAGTTGGGTGAACTTGCTCAGGAGTAATTTAAGGAACACCGAGTAGCATGCTGGAACTCTCTAGACTAACAGGTTGTGAGGCATGGAGGTGTTTGGGAGAGGCAGGACACCCACCCCACCCCTAGAGGGATATGGAAAGGCGTTAGGAGGTGGAGTTTTAGATCAGCCTGGATGTGAAGCTTATGACAATGGCCCAGACAAATAGAGGAGCAAAGTCTCTAAGACGGCGAGCTGGCAGCTGAAGAGACAGTTCACATGTGAACGCTGTGCCTCAGACACTCAGACAGGTGCTAAGTCAATACTTGTTAATTGACTGAATGGGATGCAATTCAAACAAAAACCACTTGCAAGTGCATTTAGTGAAACACTGACTTGCTTATTGGCAAGGCAGTCCAAGAGGAATTCTTTGGATTTGATAGCTCCAGTAGTAAACCCACTATCAAATCAAAGCACTAAAATCTCAAACTAGATTGACAAGACGGTCCCCAGATTTCTGTGCTCACTTCAGCAGCACATACATTAAAATTCTCAGGTTTCTTTCCATTAATTTAAGAAGAAAATGTTGAGAAGAGTTGTAGATTTCGAATTAAGCCATAAGCACCTCAAAGTCTTCAGACTCCAAGATTCACATAATAAACAAGACACAAAGTTAATAGCATGCTATCTGCAGTATAATCCATGAAAAACCATCTTGGGCATGGATTTCATGAATTTCAGGGTGTTAATTTAACTTTCCTCTTGGCATAAAATATTTGAAACGGGATGAATAACTTAAGTGGCTAATACTGTTTTAAGTGATTTAAGTCACTTTATTTTAATGTCAGACTTAATGCGTTAATAAAGTATTTGTGGCAGAAGCATGTGGAGAGAAAAATCGTAGCAAATCAGGAGAAATTTACAATATTGTTACTGAAAACCTTATTACCGCCACTACCAGAATACCCATTTTAAGTACTTCATATTTCACTAAGATGCTGAAGTGCACAATAAGCTGTTTATTGGGAAATCAACGGCCATTAAAGAAAATTAATTTCTACGAGTTGTTGACAATTCATAACTATTTAATAGTCCAATCACTATAAACTTTATGCCCTGCATATAGATAGGTATGACTATTTTAATAAATCTTATAAATAAACGTGCAACTTTAGGAATAAATCAGTTTGGTAGGGTAGTTGACACATTAAACTATTGATGGTCCAAATGTATTAAAAGTCACTGGTGATAAACCTTCTTATTACTGGATATGACCAATAGTCTGCTAACAAAAGGGTGTGCTAGTCTCACTCAGTGATGCTGTGGACCATCTTTAGTTCATTACCATTCCTGGCAGCATTGACACTTGAGGTCTGACTTTCCTAAAAAAAAGAAAAAGAAGAGTTTAAATTTACCAAAAGAATGATTTGTTAAATCATAATTTTATATGGCTACGTTTATAAAACTAGATGCAGGTTTATGAACCTAGATCTATTATAGGCAGAGAAAAATATTAATATTATAATATAATTAACTAATATAGTAATATTCTCTGTCTATAATAAGATGAAATTATTTTTCAGGAAACTTAATATTGTCCAAACAGACCTTTTATCTAATTATCCTTTTAAGGTTATTAGTGAATAAAAAATTTATGTTTTCAACATTGTATTCATTTTCACTCTAAAAACTTGTCTTTATTTCATGAACTTTGGCGTCCAACTGTAAGGGAGTGTACTAGTAGCAGGCTTCCTACTATTAACATTCAGGAATGTTGAAGTGATGGGCATGGGGGCTGCCATGCTGGTATATGAGGTGTTCTTATGGCTGGAAGCTTTATGCGGAAAGTGGAAAAATAGATAGAAGATTTACCTACATTAGAGCACTAACAACTTGGTGGAGCTGATTCCTGAACCCTGGAGAGCTAACTTCCACTGCCCTTTTATGTGATGCAATGAATCCTTATGAGTACAGACATCTGAAGTCAGGTTTCTGTTACTAGGAGCTGAAATTAAATCCTAATTGATATAGAAAGGTCAGAACACTGCATATAGAAATTCATATAAAATATGATCATGAATGAGATGAGTTAAAGACATTTTCAGTTAGGAAAGAAAAGAGGGAAATTGGAAGCTAATCAAATGAATCTTTGTAAATCACTAGCATAATGTGGCCATAAGTTGCTGAAGTCATCAAATTTATCAAAGTCATCAAAGGATTCATTGCATCACATAAATATTACCTTGTTGAACATAAAATATTATGACCCAAAAACCTTGAATAAGTGTCCCTAAAAATAATCTTCACCCTGTATTATAGAATGTAATGGATATATAATACCTTTGGTAGTTAGCTGGTTTCTCTACATCATTTTAGAATACTGTAACATATCTGGTCAAAGAAGCATCACTTACTCATTAAATGATGACTTAAAATGTTACTTCATGAGAAAAATATATACAGAAAGTGACTTCTGCATTAATAATTCCTTATAAACATTGACTGTATTAGAGGACACTGCTCTAAATGTTTATTTTCTTATGCAAATCTATGGTATAATTATCACTCCTATAAAGAAACCCTCCGGCTCTGATCAGCTTTCAGGAATGTGGAAGGGCAATCGTTTCAGCACAGTCCCTGAAAACTAGTAAATGAGGAAGACATTGCCCCAAATTTCAAAAGCATGCAGACTAAAGAAAGATTTTCTTTCAAGTCCTAGAGAGATATATTATTTTGTTCATTTTCTAGCCTTTCTCATTTTGCCACTAAGGGGGTTTAAAGAAAGAGCAAATTTTTGTGACAGCACATAGAATGTGAAATGTTATGAGTGAGGATTGTGTCGCAGCCTACAACCTCATCTGAGTATGGAAGGCTAAGTTACAAAATACCGCTAATGAGACATCGAACGACTCATAACCCAATCACTTACTCGTTTCAGTCATTTTTATATATTCTTCTTAAATAGCATGAAGCAATTTATAGCAAATTGCCTCAGAACAGTAATAGCCACAAGCAACATTTTAGGCTGAATAATGAAGTGAGGGAAGCGGAAAAATTAATAAAATTTTATGAAGAAGATATTTGTATCAGAATACAAAGCTGGGTCTGTCATCACAGCAGGAGGAAGTATAGTTAATTTTTCTTTCTTGGTTGATTCTTCCAAATCAACTACTTCCTGTATTTAATTTTAAGTAATTGTTAAATTATAAAACTTATGAAGAAAATATTGAAAAATGTACAGTTCCCAAAATATGTAAAATTCATTGAAACTTTAAATACATTTTTTGATAAGGAAAACTGATAGAAAATAATGGACTAATTCACCAATGTGTTTGGGTTTCCATTTAAACATCTTCATAATCATTCAGTAAATACATTTACTTTGCTGTTATGAAAGCAAGATCAAACTTTGAAAAGGTGATTTTTAAAAATATAACTAATATTTAGTTACCTTGGAAAATAATACAGAGTAGGAATCCATTTGGATATGTGCCATTGCAAGAAATTGTTTCAGATGTCTCCCATAGGTAAAACTGCATATTTTAAAGAGTTAGAATAATAATCTAATTGGATGCTACAAGGAAAAAGTTAACTTGTGTGAAAAAAACTGCATTTAGTGTAAGTCTTGGAAGAGAAAAATCCCATTACTGGCTGTTTTAAAAGACAATCATATTTTGGGGGATAATGACCCACTAACACTAATGACTACTATTTTCATGAATCTTTCTATAGAATTTTGCATCAATAATTAACTCCTTGAAGATATTTATTCACTTACATCTATTGGGCATGTTCTGTGCATATGTGTGCTTCTGGCTCCTTATTCATTAAATAACCTGTATTTTCCTTGAAGAGTTAGGTACCTTGCAGTTTTACTGTATGTTGTTTTGGTGGCTACTCTTGACTTTGGGGATGGGCAGGTAACCCAGGCCAAACCAGTACAAGCATTGAATTCCTTGTGTTCAGTGTTTACTTCAGGGATGATAGAAAATGTTCACTGAAGCTGCTGATGGTCCTCCCAAGGCAGGAATCAGCTTGAGATTTGAGCCAATAATGAGGAAAATAACACGAAGGGAAATCAAGAACAAAGAATATTAATACATCTTTTGAACTACTTAAGGCATCTGGGCTGAAGCAAGTCTCACTCAGATGTCCCTATTATTTAATGAATTAATTTCCTCCTCTGGGCTAAAAAAAAATTGAATGAATTTTTATTGATAGGGAACTGAAACCATCTGACTAATACATTTTGCACAACTCTTCTCTTTCCTGGCTTGATCTCTTTAATTCCAGTCTTTTCTTACCATTTCCTTTCACTGATCTCTCTTCTCTGTCTCACTGCACACTTATTATACAACGTAAACCCCCAGAATTCTATTTTTGGTTCATTGTTATTCTCTTTCTTCATGCCTTTCTTGGGCAACTTTGCCCAAAATAGCAGTTTTGTCCAACAGTTTGCTGATTATTCTCAAATTTATAACTTCAGCCCTTATCATTGCCTTCAGTTTGGGGGGCATATGTTTAGTTTCCTGCTGGCATATGGCTGGGATATGGTCTTTTGGATATGCTATAGGCACACACACACAATATGTTTAAATCATAGTTACATCTCAGCCCTCTTTGCAATCTTTGAATCGTTTCTTGAAATCTTAGCTGATTTATTAATTTGTCCAAACCAGAAATGTTGGAAACTTAGTCACTTTGTCTCACTATATCCTCAGTCAATGTCAAATACATTACATTCTTACTTATTCACTGGGAGGGCTTGTTAAAATAGAGATACATGAGATCACTCCCGAAGTGTCTGAGTTAGTAGATCTGGAGAGAGAGTTAGTGAGAATTTACCTTTCCAACAAATTCTCAGGTGACGTGGATTTTAATGATGCAATCTCCATTGCTGTAACAGGATGAGGGCTCATGGAGAGAGATAAGTGAATTTTTCATGTAGAAGAAATGTAACTTATTTATAGATAAAATGTGGGCTCTAGCAACCCAACCCAAATTCCTGATCCAAAAATTCAAGAACAAAACAAACAAACAAACCCATATACACACACACACAAAACAGAAATGATAATTTTAAGACTCTAAGCTTGGAGTTAATTTGTTATGCAACAATAGTAACAATTGCATTCTCCCTACTCTCTCATATGCTTCCTAAAATCACTTTCCAAATAAGCTAGCCGTGAATTAGCTACCCAAGGGTAAAAAAACTTTATAAAATAAAAATAAAAAAAAATCATAGAATTATTGGAAAGAACGGATCCAAAGTTAAATAGATTTAACATATACCCAATGTTAGGAAGGATGTTGGTAATATAGAGAATAAGTTAGAGCTAGAATAGAGGCTTTTCTAATGCACAGTAAAATATCTTACAGTCTCAAAGTGTTTAGGAACCAAGTCCCACAAAGGGGAAATTCCTCAAACATACATCTTGTCTCTCCCCCATGATACTGTCAAATTACAATGGTTTGTGGCCCAACAATGAAGCTGGTAATTTCTAAAGGGCAAAGCTGAATTTCCAATCATATTTTTTAGAGCTAAGGAGATGGATGCCCACCAGGCTCACAATTAAAATCCTAGAAACCTACACCCAGAAGAACAGAGACAAAGAAACAAAAAAAAAACAAAAAAAACAAAATAAAAGTGAATAATACTAAATCTCATCTCAGCTCCATATCCTGATTGAATTGAGGTTATCAGTCCTTCAACATCCTTATCTAAAAATCTTTCCTGCTGGAGAAAGCAGCACCTGGAGCCTCCACATGTTTTCCTCTATCATATCTGCTATAAAACAAAAACCAAAACTGAGACATGAAAAGAAAAAAAAAAAAAAAAAAATACATCAAATAAAAAAAGAAAAACAGTCCAAGGAGACCCACTCATAGTTGGTTCAGACATTGGAGTTAGTACACAAGGACCTATAAAACCATTATTTACATGTTCAAGGAAATTTAGAAAAAATACATACAAGCCATAGGGAAGAATGGAGAATTGGAAATTTATAAAACTAGGCAAAGAGGTGAAAAAAATACAGTATTTGAAATTTTTAACTCTGTAAATTGGCTTAAGAGCAAATCAGACCAGTAGAAATTTATGTATATAATATATTTACTATCATATAATATATACATATATAAAACATATGTAAATAAATACATATAATAGTTAAAAAGTGAAGAAGAATGAGTAAAAGCAAAAATCAAAGTCATGGTGATGAAAATCATCAATTTACACATTAAAAACCTCAGAGAACCCCCAAAGAGGAAAACAGAGTGAAAACGCCTAGGAACATCATAGTAAAACTTTTGAAAATCAAAGGAAATATAACATTTAAATTTGGTACTACTAAAATAATAAATAAAAGGCATACGATCTTTGATCTTCACAGGAAAAACCCCAAGTCTGGGAGCTACCTTCTTAACAGAAGCACTGGAAGCCAGAAACAATGGGTTGGCATTTCTATAGCAACAGAATTAAGAGTTAAGGATGTTCCTACCACACAAACATACCTGGGTCTATTCCGAGGTTACACAAATAGTAGGGAGGGGGTGAACTGGCTCCAGAACTCCTCTGTGGGCTTGCCTGAGGATGCTCAAGAGATTAGCTGTGTTCAGTCAGGGTCCTAACAGACAGTGCTCACCAACAAGGATGCTTATCATCCAGATTATTAAAACTACCACGATCCCCACATGTCTCTTACCTGTTGCTTGCCTTCCTGTCTTCTTTTCCTCTTTGAATATACTCTCCCTTCCCTCTCTTGTCTTTACCAGTGGCATACTTACAAAAATGTGTCTCCATTCAAAGTTATTATAGGTCACTTCTTTGTATGTAAAAAAGTAAATTCCACCATACATAAGAACATGACTTTGTTACTAATCACTACATACATTATAAAACATAAAACAATAAAATTATATTTTTAATGTTGATTTTTATCACTACAAAAAATTATTTAATCTTAAGCAAAATTTCAGTGTTGTATGACAAGGTTTGGCATTACTAAAATAATTCACAGCATTTGAAATCTCCATTTTTCCTGCAGGTTAAATTCTTAAGCTGAAAATTTCTAATGCTATTCAATATTTTTAACATAATGTCCTTGAGGAGTTTTATATTCAATTTAATTCATAGAAAAATTGTTCCTATATAAATACACTAAGGGACTGACAAAAATATACATTAAAAAAAATGCATGTGTGAGGAGGTATTAAAGATCTTAATCAAGTGCATATCAGTTTTTTTTTTCCCCCAGTTTTAGCTTGCAGTGATTTCATGCAGACCAGAATCACATTGGTATTGTCTCTGATGGAGTGCTTACAATCTGAGCTGCACATTCTGTCTAGATATTTCTGTAGACTTTCAGTCATTTGAACTGATTGCTTTAAAATGAGCTTTACTAGTTTAGTTTTTATTACTATAGGATATACAAAGCTATAATAAATGCTAAGCTACTACTTCATTCATCTAAAAATCTGCCAAAGAACAGAAACTTGACATGTCATATTTTAGTATAACAGAATGAATTTATCCACTCTAACAGAGTGAATAATTTCATTGATGTTTTAAAAATCAACAAATGAAGGTAAAATATAGACCAACAATTTGGGGTATAAAAACAGCAGTTTTAATTTATTCATCAAGACAACATAACTGCTTTCTTTATGATATGTGATTGCATAAATGCAAGATATATTTCCTGGTGGACAAATATCAATTTCCTGTGCTTAATCAACAGATGCAGATGCAATAACCTGTTGTAATATTCCTTATAATGTCAATTTTTTTATTAATATGTAATTAAGTCTTCAAAATGTTCAGTCATCTATGAGATAAACTTACAAGACTAATTATTACTGTGCACCTTCTATAATAATTGATTTTTTCCATAGTTAATTACAGAAAAGGCACAGATATCTCAAATAGCAGATTTACCTTCTCTATTGTCATGGAGACCTACTGGCAAATTAAAATACGTGCCAGTGATAGAAAATATTATCAGTTAGATTTTCCATTAAAAGAACAACATTAATCACACTCAAATAGATATTTTATTTACTTAATATGTCATAATCATTTTAAAATGTAGTACTTGTTCCATGACCAAAACTAACAATGTAACAGCTGATTAGGACCAGTAATGCAGTAATGCCAAGGATGCTACAATCTGTCCTGAGAAGGTGCCTCTGTTATTGTAAGTCACAGTGGAAAGTACAGGCGGGCATCTGTTCTCCCTGGAGGCACAGTTCTGAGAGGGCTGCAGGACGCAGCTGCTCTCACGGTGTGCACGCACGCACACACACACACTCACACACACACACTCACACATACACACTCACACACACACTCTTCATGTTCCCTTTTTGAAGAACTCTACTTAATTTCTATTACTACTTTTCATTTGAGGTTTTCTTTACACACACATAAAGTGGCAAGTGCCCAGTGCTTCCCGATTTCCTGTGGGCTAAGATCGCCCCTGACATGACTATACACCAACTCCATATGTGCCACATCAGCCAGCATTGTGAATTGCATTTTGCAATTACATGCTTGAAAACCCCATGAATAAGAAGTTGCTTTGTAGAATTTAAAGTATAATATTACACTAAACCTCAGATCACATGGAAATACACTTTTTATTATCTTCTGGTTTATTCACTTTTATATCTACTTTGCCTAAAATTTTTAGATAATGCCTCTACAAGGCAAGACCTTTTGTGCTGAGATTACTTTATAACAAAAGAAAAATGTTTGGAGACATATGATCTGTAAAATATCTTTGTCAGAGCTGTAATTATTGCCTAGCATAGTGCAGTGTTTCTGTTAACTGTTCTCAAATTTTAAACAAATTGCAGATAATCCCTGAAGAAGCAGCTGCTAATGGTTAAATCTGTTTAGTGACAACTCAGACGACCTGAAGACATACAGTAAAAATCTTCTTCTATGTCTTTAAACAGTAATGCCTCTTTGGGGAAACACAGTATATCTCTCTTCGTAGCTTTTTGCAGTAAACATGCATGTGACATTGCAAAAACTAAATAAGAGCATGTGACTAATACCAGTGGTGTGGATTTTATTTGAACTTCAATAGCACAAGGGGACAGTAGCATAAGAGAAGTCAGTCGGTGTGATGTGAATGTATAATTAAAATCCTTTTGCACAAATAAATATTAGCATTTTCAGTTGAGAAGAAAAGGGCTGATCAGGCACATCTGTCAGTAATTTCCACTTTTATTCATTCATAAAAATTAATGTGGCAGATATTGTTAGATGAAGGCAAAAAAAAAGTTCCTGATTTTAAGAGCCTGGTTTTGGAGACAGAGCAGCAAACACATTACTCAAATAATTCCTTTCATTCATTCATTCATTCATTCATTCATCAAATGAGGCTTATTTAGGTAAATAAAATGTATAACATGTTCCTAGCTTAAGTAATTTCTCAAATCTCTTTCCAGACTGAATAGAAGGTGCTTCAGAAAACACAAATGTGTTGATTCCCTAATTGCTTACTGAACATTACCAGTGGAAATTCAGGTAACCGCTAATTTTTCTCACAATGATGAATGCAATCTAAAACTCTATTTTCTAGTCCAAAACAAGGTTGTAAAAGGCATATATTTTTAAAACTTCACTGTAACCATACTATACATGATTGAGTGAAACTTGAAAGGCTCTCTATGTCCAAATAAAAATTGCATTTTATAAGCAAACTTGAGATCCTTCTTCATCACTTGATAGTGGCGGTAGGTTTTCTACAAGTTCCCAGCAACGTGACCATTCCCTTCAGGACAAGGCTCAGGGTGACTGAGTCTGCCATGGAGAAAATCTGCACATGACTTGGAAGATGGCAGAGGAGAAGCCATCATCCTCAGCGCCAGCTGCAGTGGACTCCGGGGATAACCAGGGTTCACTGTGTCCTCCCCGTGAGCCCCCGAGAAGCCTCCTCCACACGGCCACTGACCCGGACAGCTGACAGGAGCTTCTCTGAGATTCCTGAGAACCTCTGCAGGTTCCAGGTGAGTCTGAGAAACACCCGCCTCAGTGCGTCAGGTGGACTTAGGTGGTCCGGCAGGTTTCCTGAGTTTCAGGAGTTATGTAAGATGCTGTTTCCTGTATTAAACCTTATCCCCCAAATGCCTAGTGTAGCCTCTGTATCCCAGCTGACCCCCAAAATGCATCATCAAATTTCCATGGTAAGCTGCTGCAAGTTTAGGTCTTAATCATCCCCTGCAGCATTAATCTAATTAGTAGATGTCACAGTATTTTCAGAAAATATTAAATAAAAATTTTAAATACAATGAAAATGTTCACGCTTGAAATACTCAACACATGTTTTCTTTTAATTCTGTCCTTTACCAATGCTCAACATTCGATGATTCATATCCACATTTGAATTTCTCCAAGCCTTGTCCTTAAACCTCCTGTAAATTATTTATGCTAAGCCTGAGTCTTTAATTCATGCACACATAGTTTAAATTCTTAACGCATCCAAGCCCACTTGTCATTCTTGTATTATTATCTCTTTATTTGTGAATATGTATGAGGTAAAGCACTGAGGTAACTTTAATACTTAAGTAAAATCTCTCTCTTGAACAGTCTTAATTATTTTAAGAAAATTATCTTGTAAATTCATGTGACACTCCCTTGAAGTAGATAAGAATAGGGAAGAGTGGAGAGGAATTATCAAGGAGATTTTCTCAGATCAGAGTTTGGTAATTGATATGGAGAAAAATGACCTCAAAACATCAGCTAGTTTCTAAGTGACTTGCTAAGTAACTGTGTCCCAGAACAAAGCTCAGAAATATTTATAGGGATGCAATGAGAGAAGGTGTTTCTAATCATAGGTCAAAATCCTTAAAAAAAAAAAAAAAAAAAACACAGATGGACTGAAGCACATTAAAGAAGAGGGGAGGGAAGAGGCTGCCTGACAACTGAAAAGGCAAGTAAATAGTAATATATAAAAAACACACCGTTAAAAACAAACAGCTTAATGGATGTTTACAATCTATATGCCAAACACAAGGAGTGGGACGATGTTGTCTCTTTTAAATTCTATCCATTCATGAAGGTGAGAATTCAGAGGAATGACTGTGAAGTTTCAGAAGCGTCAGGATCCAGCCAGGCCACAGCTGTGAGAAGAGGACTGGGCTGATACAGAAAAGACCAAAGGGAGGTGCAGGGACCCTAAGCAGTGGGTGGAGCCAAGTAGAGGGTTCCCAACAATAAACAATGTTAAATAATCTCCCAGGAATAAACAATGTTAAAAAAAAAAATGTTTCCAAGTGAAATCATCTTCGCTCTGGGGAAGATCACAGAGAGTTGGAGCCTCTTTGTTTCACAGCAAACCTAGAAGGGCACCTGGAGCCCTCTGCCCACAGCCCCCGGGGCGGGAGCACTCGGAGGGGACTCTACTCCTGGTTGCAGAGAACCTGCCAAGCATGTGAGCTGGTGGAAACATCCCTGCCGCTGCCCAGAGCTTTCTCTCCATCACTCAAAGACCAAGACCCTAGGTCTCGCTTGCCTCAAAAAGATGCCCGGCCACTTCCAGGCTGCTATATTTTTTGTCTTAAGAGTCTTCCTTTCTAGATTTTATTGTCAACCTTGTGCTTCTTACAAATAGTAAATACAATGAGTGGTTTCTTTGTTCAGTTATTCACCTGGAAGGAATGTTGTGAGTTTTTCATGCTGTCACGGAAAGCACCTTAGACTATTCAAGTTGTACTATGTGGCAGAAGAAAGCATCGGCCTCAATACAAGCAGATGAACTATGAAGTTTCAGAAAATGGTGGCCTTCTCCTCCTCTAGCAGATGGTGTGAGCCTTCATAATTCTCAGGGTGTTGTTGAGCGTTGAACAAAATTTATTGAAAGCCCTCTGCTGAGGGACAGAAAAATTATCAAAGAGCTTCAGGACAATCACAATTATTTGGTTCTTTAGAAACTGCTTATATCTGGGTACACTGTATTTCTGAGAATTTTCAAATGTACTTAATGTATTTCTGGCCTAATTTAGTAGCTAACAGCATTCTTGGCATACTTATATAGCAAATAATAGAAGTTTTTAGAACTTGGAAATATTTATGTATTTTTTAGTTTATTCCTAAAGGCAGATTTTTCCTAAATTAGTAGGAATAAAACATAACAATAAGATACAAGTCTAATCAAAAGAAAAACATTTTAAGAAGTGACATAACACATAGCCTACTTAGAATCGAATATGATAATTTTGCACATAGAACATATTTATAAGAATACAAGTCTGACCAGATGCCAATCACAAAAGTGGTAACACTAAGGCTTATTTTTTTCCCTAAAATTTCATGTTATTTATGCTTAAGCATGAATTATTTACTAGATCAAATTTCATCATCTCTGCTAAGTAACATTCATGTATGAAACCAAGAGAGCTTATGAGGCTCACTAAAGGGAGACTTCTAATAAACATGGAAGCTTAAAACGTGTTCTTGCCCAGTGGTGTGGAGAGCCTATGAAGTGACAATAACACTGTCTCCATGAAGGGAGACAGGAGCATGCCCAGGATCTAGTCAGTCAGATGAAACGCACATCATAGAGTTTGGCTTTGCACAGAGACATCCTGAGTGAAGACGACTCAGATCTGTGACTTAAGAGCAGAGCACCCTGGGAAGAATGGAATCAATTATGACGTTAGGAGCCACCATCTTTGTAGAAGTTCAAGGAGATGGGAGACCGGTGGAGACTGGAATTTCAAACAAAGCTTGTAAGAAAGAAATGGAGCATAAACTTGAAACATGAAGATGTTTAGGATGCCCATAAAATGGGGAGCAAAACTCAGTGGCGGTGAGGGTGAAGTGGAGAACCTTAATGATGGCCAACAACATGGAGAGATAAGTAATTCTTTCACAGGCACTGACTCATTTCTTCTCAGCAGCCTTATGAGGCTGGGACCATCATTGCCTTTAGACACTGAGAGTTTGGTTAACTACTTGTCTAAGGCCACACAGATGCTGACAGGGGCCAGACACTACATCTGTAAGAAAAAGTAGTCCATGATCATCATATTAGCATCCTCTACAGTTTTCAAGGTTGAGCAAATGTCGGGGAGTGGTGATGAGGAAGAAGAGCCTTGTGTGACTGGAATAGGCTTCACGTCAACCCTGGTGAGACCAGAGGGCAAAAAGTTGAAAGAAGAGTGACCAAAACTGATGGTAAATAATAAAACCCTATCCCAAGTTAATGACCTGCCCCTTTTTAATGCCATTCTAGTTTATTACATAATGCATTTATACAGAAGGTGAGAATTCAGCTGCATTCATGACAATGCCAGTCCAGGAAAATGTTGAGAAAATAAAGCAAAAGGATGGGATTAGCTCAATGCAGGACCTGGGACAAGCGATTGAGTATTAGTGATGCAGTAAAATGGGAATAATAAACCTGGTTAACTACCTTCCTCTCAGCTCATTCAAGAGAATTAATGCTATCAAGATGAGCTAAGTATCCCATTAACTCTGTTTTTTACTAGAAAATTTCTCTTAGCAGTGAAACAGAATCACCAGTGAGAAGTGTTTCTCACCATTATTCTGCTTACACGGTTTATTTATTTACCCCAGCTGACTCTATCTTGGGTTAAAGCTCCAAATTATTAGGGCATTCTAAGCAAAATCTTTCTAGCAAAGTCAAAAGTGTTAAAGTGATCTTACATGGTTAGCCTTATCCCAGATTGGATTAGGAGTTAATGCTTTCAGCTTCTCATAGACAGCTCCTCCCTGGATCAAGTACAACCTGCTAAGAGTAAATCACATGATTTGACTTCACCCAGTGGGTTCTTGTGTCTCCAGTTCTATTGACTGGAATTTGGTCTTACAGTGTAAAACATACGGCAATTAGTACTTCATTTTTCTTCCTGATTTGTACTGCTTTCCATGTTTATTTATTTGCTTTCCAAGATTATACTTAATAAAAGAGTGCCCTTCCCGAGTCCACCTAGATGAAATGTAGATTTGCCAGAAATGAGAGCTTTGCAGATGTAGTCAGGAGGTCACGTTCATCAGGAAGTGTCGGCAGTGCTCCCTGGCATTAAGCTAGCTTCCTCTTGATGACTGTCCTGGTTTCCTGAGACAGACTCTTCCTCATCAGAGTGGTCAGTAAGATCCTTGACTCAGGGGCTAGTCAAGATGGAAAGGTATGAAGGAAGCAGTTCAGCTGACCCTGGGCCTGCCTCCACCCCTGGAAAATATGTGAGCTACATTTCCAGTTCCTAGGGGATGGCATTAGGTCATGCTATCAGGCTGTGGAGTGTTGACTTAATGGTACAACAAATGTCCTCTTATCACACTTCTCCTCTGTGGGCCCACAATTCTCTGGATCTTCTCCAAGTTTCCATGAAGAGCAGATGACAGCATTCAGGAGCTGAAGTTTTCTCTGACCATCTGCATCCATTCTTCTCATTCCCTCCCACAGAACATTAACTCACTATAGGAGGGGCACCAGGACAAAGATGAATTCAGGTATCCCCCAGCCAGGGCCCCTCTTTAGGATCAAAAAATCCTAAACTATAGTCAGAAGGTCCAAACAAATCCTTACGGATATTGTCAGCATTTATAGACTCCATTACCAGTGTTGAAAATGTCTAAATCCCCGAGTCCTTTAATTTCAGAGAGCCAGAGATACCAGCATATCATGTGGTTCTGTTTTTTACTATAGAAAAGCCTTTAATTGATCTTATTGTAATAGGAAAAGACAAACCTGACTACGTATTGAATCTATTCCTTTAGATCTAACCCTCGTGCTCCGCCTGTGCTCAGTCATGCTGGTTCTGCACCTTTTGTAAAAGAATGATGCCTGTAGTCTGAAATACACAGATTAGCCCATTCTCAAGGCGCTGATCTTTAAAGGTATAACTCTTTTCCATTCATATAGAGACAAAAAGTTGCAGAACAGATAATAACATTTGTCTTGTTGGAGGTTTACAGGAACATTGCGATCAGACTTACATGGAAAGAACAGAGAATTCCAGCACCAACAACCAGCCACAGCCCCCCACTCTTTTTTAGTATAAAAGAAGCCTACATTCTAACTCAGGTAAGATGATTCTTTTGGACACTAGTCTACCATCTTCTCAGTCTGCTGGCTTTCCAAATAAAGTGGCTATTCCTTGCCCCATTAACTCATCTTTATACTTATTGCCTAGTCTGGGACTCAGTAACATTACGAGATTTGAAGGGCAAATAAAATGGTAAAATGGCAACTAAAGTTCCTAAAGATTATCCAGAACAAAACTGAAACTCTACATTCTGGAAACTTTGTTTGATAATAGAGTTTAAATGAACTGTTAACTCTTTTTCATAGAAAAGTAGTGAAATTGAAATGCTGATACCTTATCAGAACTTTATATCGCTGTCTTGACCCCCTTTTAACTCGTGTATGATGTTCATACATTTCTTACCTTTCAGAGTTGCTTGTAATGTGTTGTAGAAGACTACCTAACAAGGAATGTTTAAAGTTAGAATATGACTCCAGAAAGGCTGTGTATCCATGAGCAAGCCTGTAATGAACCTGGCTTGTTGTCACCTGGCCGCAAGTCATCAGCCAGTATCCCACTTGTCAGCCATCATTAAAAAGTCTAAAATTACTTTTATTGAATTGCTTTTTAAATATTTGTTATATCTCTAATAGGGTAAACTATGAGAAATGGTGGTGTACTGTGACATTTTTAATATCTCTAGAGGATTATGTGAAAGTTATCTATATTTAGATGTAATTAAGTATGTGAATAATCTAAATGTGAAAATAATTTTCTTTTCTTGATGTATTAAACACAGGAAAAAACAGCAAAAGGAAAGAAATTAGAGTGAAATTGGGTCTATATTTCTATTTTTTTAAAGCTGATTAATTTTGACTTTTATTCAATCACAGACATTGAGCTCACATTCACTGCATTTACATGGGTTTATTTGTAGCAATTTTAATCAATAATGAATAAAAAATATATTAAGTTAGGATTTATTTTCAAATATTAAACTTTAGTAATCTGTCACTTCTACAGATAATTTTACCTGTAGTTTTATAGTTTAAAGTAGGTATAAGTAAAAGATTGATTGAATCATCTTGAGTCTTATCTTAGTTCCAGAAGAAGGTACTATTGGTGTTAGACACAAGGCAAACTACGTTCCAAGGGCTGAATCTAGCCATGCCGCTTGATTTATACATTGTCTGTAACTGCTTTCACGCTACTGTGACAGAGTGGAGTAGTTGCAATGGATGCTGGATGTGACTCACAGTTGAAATAGATACTATCTAGCCCTTTTCAGAAAAAGTTTGCCAAGCCATCCTTTAGACTAAAATTGAATTACATATAACATTGCTATCCATTACTACCACCACCACCACCATTTCAAATTACATGAGGGCAAGGAAGGGTTCTTATTCTTCCTTGTATCTTTCTTAATAATTTGCACATATTGGAAAGTCAATAAATGTTTCTGAGTTATTAACACATGCATCCTTATAGGCTAAGTTGATCACTAGGTCGTAGAAATTAGCTATGGGGGTACTGGCTTCATGAACTTTGATGAATCAGTGGTGAACTGATGTAACTAGTGTTAGTAAGAGAGAGTGAGTGAAGGTAAAAATACAAAAAAAAAAAAAGCAGAATATGTCAATATTTTAGGGCCTTTGATATTTTTAGGCTAAACTATTTTCAGGGGCCCTTAATTTTTGCTTAGATTTTTTTCTAGAACATCTAGAACATTTTTTCTAGATTTTTCCAATGTATTTAACAACAGTCTATGAGTCAATATCAGAAACGTAATTTGAGATTTTAATTAATGATTACTTTTAAAATAATACTTTGCCCTTTTGCAGTCATCCTCACTATCCTAGATTTTTTAAGTCACAATACATTTGAAATTTGTAGTATAAGTTTATTTTTTAAAATAATATGGTTTCCACTGGATAAAACTAAAAGTGATTTAATGGTATAGGATCAACAAAGTTGTGTGTTAGGTGGGGAAGAATTTAATCAATTTTAAAACTTTAAAGATAATAGAGAAGTGAAATAAGAATCTGAGGAATGTCACTTTGCTGTAGAGACAAAAAGTAATTTCCTGAAAAAAAATAAGATAAAGGGTAAGATTTTCAAAATTTTTGGAATTTGCTTTTTTTTGAGAGAATAAAAGTGCTCTTTTTGGGGGAGGAAAGTGATTTTGCCATAAATTGAAGTACTTGGCATTCTATATTGAAAATCACAAATTATCTCCCTTCCTCTTAGGTGTATCTCCAGTTCCACCATGAAAAGTTTATTGCTTTGAGTATGGAAGGAGAGTTCTTCTCGAGTTACATCTCACAGACTAGTCTTACCATCATTCACCCATTCATCATAGTCTTAATGTTAAGTTTTCTGCCTCTTTTTGGTTCTGATCAATTCATCATTTTACTAAATGACCACTGCAATTTGTTCCACTCTAATTACATACCTATGACTGAAACACTTTGGGAAAAGTAATTTATTATATGTATACTAGAAAGCACACATGAGAAAGTACAAGAAAGACATTCAAGTTTGAAGATAGATGTGCCAGTTGTGAAAGGTCTTATGTGAACTTTGTCTTAGTTCTCCCGTGGAAACAAGATTAATATATGAGAGCCCAAATAAATTATATATTCATGTATTGCTATATATTTATATATATAAATTCAATCTCTTCAAATTGCTTCTGTAGACAGATGTCTACTCACATACTGTCTTTTGGGTTTAATTTTGCACTGTTAAGATGAATTCAAGCTTATTTTGATATATTTCTTAAACACTGTCAAAGTAATTTGACAAAATCTTGAGAGTGTTATTAATACACAAGGGCAACAGTGGTTTTTATTCCAAGATCTTGAGATGATAGAATATTCTATTCTACTAAAAAAAAAAAAAATTGAAGCAAGTGGCTTGTAACATGTGTCTTAGGTCTGTGCTGGAGTTTAATGGGGAAGAATGAATGAACCAAGTAAACCCTACCTCTGCATATGGCACTTATCTTGTCACTTCAAGTTGGAAGCTCTGTAATCCTTAAATTGTCCACCTTCTAGCCGAATCCATCTGGCTCCATGTGTCTGTTGTCTGAGACTCTTGAATAAAAGCTACAATTGCTAACTGGTTATTGGCAAGCCCAAGATTTTTGTCCCTGCATCTCTGGGATAGAGTGATGGAGTGCTGGTTAGCAAAAAGGCACCTCTCTTTTGCTGAGTCATCTCAATCAACAAGAGTATCAGCAACACAGGCAAGTGTGGAAGAAAGGAAGGCAAAGCCTAGGAACCCTGTATAATACAGGATTTAAACTTCTTTGTACATTTCAAATAAAGTAAATTTTTATTGTGCAGACCTAGACCCAATTCCACAGGTTGAATGAAGCATGGCTTTTGAATTTTTGAGCTTTTCAAGGTTTCTTTAAATTAACTTTTTAGAAGCTATTACTTACTTTTCAACATTTATTCTGAGGATATTCCATCTTGGGAGGGGAGCATTTCACTGCTGACAACACACTCACTCCCATTTTTCTCTACCACTACCTTTACATGTTGGACTGAATGACTCAAAAACCCTGTAGATCAGTAAATACTATTGACTTTTTTAGAAAAGTGCCCATCTGTTCCTCAAAAAAAAAAAAAAAAAAACACAATTAAAGCAGATAGCATACTTTAATTCATACTCAGTGTGCTCTAAATTGCTGGTTTTCATTTTAATTATCTTCAAACATTTCTAGATATATGTTCTTTATGCTGAAGCAAATTTGGGTGATTGCAAGTGATTTTTTTCTAATCTGTGTGACAGATTGTTGAAGTCTGGGCATATGGAAAACTGTAAACAAAACTCAAACCATGTAAATAAAGACTCTAAGGGTTCTTCAGCTAATGTAAATCTCCTTCAGATGATTATATGACTCATTATAAACATATGTGTAGAGCCTCTGATGTCAACAAATGTGTAAGCCTACATATTGTGGTTCTCAAAACTATAACCAGAAAACGTCTAACCATAGACGAATGGCAGGTTATCCAAAGTTGCAATGATATGCCTCAACATTGGGATTTCCTATAGTGAGTATAAGAGGCAGTACATTTTTTTGATTTTTAAATTTAGGACTTATTTCCCTTGTACTCACTTCTGAAAAGGGTAAATCTAGTATATTTAATGATTTAAAATTCTTTATTTTGCTACAATTTTTTCTTCCAGCTAGGATATGTGTGAATACCTTCAGCTCTAAATTCCATGTTTTGAAAGAGTCTAAATAAAGCATTCTAAATTCTCTCAGACTCTCAGGCACCCCCATTTTGATGGCCACACTGGCCCAGTGTTCTTGCATTTTGTCGGTCGTTGGGCCTCACATTATGGTGACTCAGTCTTGAAACTCAAAACTGTTCTGAATTGAGCAAAAAGATGCTGTTTCAACAGAGAGCACTGTATAACAGCAGACTTTAATGAAGCTTTTGTGGGTCATTTATAGGAAGGATTTATGCCAGATATGCCACAGAAAGTACCAGTCCCATCTTAGACATTCAACTCTGCAAGGTGCCATTTTGGTCACCCTGCCACTGGGTAGCCAACCTCTCTGTCCCTTCTCTCAGCAAAGCCCTGCCCAGTGTGCTGACTCGTCCGTCTGACCTCTGGGCTTCCCCCCAAGAACTTAAATTGCTGCTCCATCTTTTATACTTTAAATCACTAATTTGCCTGCATAAACTCAACAGTGTCTTAAACAGAAAAAAACAATTTCCTTTTAAATATGCTTAACTTCATTCAAGGGCAATTGAGATAACAGATTTTTGTTTACTTTCTCTGATTACCCTCAGATGTCTAATCAACAAGATGACACAGTAATTTATGCCATGCCCCCAGTTACAGAGACAGAGACAAATCCACAGTTATGGTTGGAGACTTGGCGGCCCAGTCCCCAGTACTTGATAGAACAGATAGACAGAAAATCAGCAAGTACAGAGAAGACTTAAAGTGAAACAAACTTGATCCGATTGACATTTCTAGAACACTCCACACAACATCAGAACACACAGTCTTAGTGAACACAGAACATTTTCCAACACAGCCATCCCTTGGTACCCATGGGTGCTCAAGTCCCTTATGTAAAATGCTGGAATGTTTGCATATAGCCTATGCACATGCTCCTATATGCTTTAAATCATGTCTAGATTGTGTATTACACCTAATACAATATGTATGTGATGTAAATAGTTGTAAATACAATATAAATGCTGTGTAAATTGTTGCCAGCATGTGGCAAATTCAAGTTTTGATTTTTGAAATTTCTAGGATATTTTTTCTGAATATTTTCAATCTGAAGTTGGTTGAATCAGCAGATGGAGAATCTTTAGACACAGAAGGCAAACTTTGTGGATCCTATTGTGAACCATATTACCAAGCATCAGTAAATTTCTAAGAATTTCAATGATTCAAAATATGTTTTATGACCCAAATGAAATTAAGTTGTAAAATACTAACAGAAAGATATCTGAGAAGTATCCCCAAACATTTTGAAACTAAACAATATGCTTTTGAATAATACATCAGGCAAAAAGGAATCAGAAGGAAAATCACTGATTTTGTGTGTGAAAGAAAATTAAAATACAACATACAGAACTTGTGAGATATAGCTAAAGCAGTATATATAGGGAATTTTATAGTAATAAACTTTATTAAAAAGGGTATAAAATCTACGAACTCAGATTTTACTTTAAGAAACTAGAAAAATAATATCAAATCAAACGCAAGTAAGCAGAAAACATAATAAAGCTAAAAAGAGCAAATAATGAAATAGATAATAGCAAAACAAAATGAGTTTTCAACAAAATAAAAATCTGGTCCTTTAAGAAGATCAATAAAATTGACAAACTTCTAGCCAGACAGAGTAGGGAAAAAAGAGAAGATAAAAATTATCAAAACATTCAATAAGGAGAGGACATCACTGCAAAGGTTTTAAATATTGAAAGAATAATAAGGAAATATTATGATTAATTTTGTGACAACAAATTTGATAACTTAGATAAAATTGAACAATTACATAAAATAAATAAATGACCAAACCTATTCAAGAATAAAAAAATTGAGTAGAACTCTATCAAAAGAATTGAATTTATAGTTAAAATCTTTCCCATGAAGTAAACAGCAGATCCAGATGGCCTCAATGAGAATTCTGAGAAACACCGAATGAAGAAATAAAACCAAATCTGTACGAACTGTTCCAGAAAATTGAAAAGGAGGGAATACTTCTCAACTCATTATATGGAGCCTAATATACTGATACCAAAACCAAAAAAGAAATTACATGAAGACTATTAACCAATGAACATAGAGGCAAATATTCCAAACAAAATTTCTGTAAGTCAAATATTTATACATATATAAGTGTATTTGTGAAGTTATTTTTGTGTATTTCTGTATTTTTATTATTTATATATTTTACAAAATATATAAAGAATACCACATGCAAATGATATTGAGGAAGAAGCAGGCAGAGCAGAATTTGTTTCTAAGCCTGCTGTTTGCCCTTCTCTATTCTGTACTCTTGCCTTGGCATTTTATACTTGCTAGGAACCCCTAAAATGTTTCACCAATCCCATGCATTCTACAGATGAAAAAGTGAACCTCAAAGGGTTGAGTGATTTGCTGATTGCAACAATCAATTAGTTGAAAAGCCTACAGCTTTTCCAAAAATATCAATCCCTAATGGCAGGTGAACCCTTTCTATCTTGTCCCCTTAGACTGATTGGCTACCTTTTGCACTCAGAAGTGAGATACTAGTCCTCAGCTCTCAAATAACAGCCATTAGTCTTGTTCCCATAGTTTTCTATCCTGCCTTTACTAGACCACATGTGTCCAGGAACTGCTCAACTTCTGGCCCTTTCAGCCTTGTCCTTTCAACTTGAGCTCCTTCCTTGACAGCTTTCTACATCTCGTCTTTGTTTTATTCCTTGTGTATTGTGTGTTGTTGGGGTGGGGTATGGACAGATAAATACTAGTAACTATAGTTGTACTTCCACAAATTGCCTATAGTTAGGAATTTTAGTAGGAATTCAAAAACTCAGAATGATATTAAGAAATAAAATGTAATAATAATAAAGTCCAAAAGAAAAAATACTGGAGTTATTTGATTTATGCTTAAAAAATAATGAAGGACTTCCTAGATAAAAAAAAGTTTTTTAAACACTAATGTCTAAATAATATTTAGTGGAGCTGGGGGTTACTTCCACAGCACAATGCAAGTTGATGAAATTCAAGGATATTTCCAAATTAGAGTCACATAAATGTTTTTTCATGCTTTTTTTTTTTTTTTTTAATGTTAGGGCTGGAGGTTTTAACCAACCAACACAATAACTTTACAAATAGCAAAGACAGTAAGATGTTTCTGAATCTCATTTATTCCATAACATTTTTGAGGTAGAACTAGTCTGTTTGGGAAATATACTACCTAAACACCTACGTGCAATAGAAATGGCCCCAAAAGGTCACTGTGTGATAGCACTTCTTCACTAACCACAAACTTCTTTTTTGAAATTTTAAACTAACCCATAACTTTACTTGTCGAAACAACTGAATGTAAGTGAAAATGTTGTGTGTGTGTATATATATATATATATATATACATATTATCTTTGTTCATAGATTCATGGATACATACACAGAATATACATTTTTGCTACTGTAAAGTGGACGACCTAAAGTGTGAAACTTAGTGTAGCTTCTTTATATATATCTTAACTAAAAGGTATTGGCAAATGTCATCATGTTTAGAAGGTTTGTTCATTGACATCATGTTAAAGAAATACTAAGCATTATCAAGATAGTAATGTACTATATTCCTAAAATTGAGGGTTTTCATTCCCAAAAAAATATGAAGATATCCTTTTTTGCTTCTTTCAGGAGGAGAAAAGGAAGCAGGCCATCTGACGGACATCTCTGGCAGAAGCCTCGGGTTAACTGGAGAGGATGTCATCCTCAAATATTCGTAATTCTTTTGTCTTCTTTCAGAAGAGCTAGAAATGGGAGCATTTCCCTATCCTTTCTTTCACTAGAACTCACACTCCTTAGTATCCTAGTGCAAGTCCCTAAATGCAGAAATCTTTTTCTAGATTATTCTCTGTCTTTTCATCCTGTCAAGGCTTTAGGATTCCTATTTTTGGCAAATTAAGTTTAATATTCTATTTCACAATTAATACTGTTTTATTTTATTTTTATCTTAAATACGGGGATACCCTTTATTCATCTCTAAAGAAATTCTTTCCTGTGAGCTCAGTAGGTTAGGGACTTTGATCTCTTTTCTGTCTTTACGCAAACCTGTCTTGACAATCTTTCTCTCCATTGAATCCCTCAATAAAGAATTTAAACATGCTCAAGTATTTGTCATCTTAAAAAGAGCAGAAAGTAAAATCAACACCTTCCTTCGGTTCCATGTTTGCTAGAAATTGTGGCTTTATACCTCTTCTCAGCTTCACAGCTAAAATCTTGAATTAGCTCTGCTCACTATCTTTATCTTCCCTGTCTCATCAGTCCTTCAAACTACTGGTTCTCATGCAATTCCACTGAAATATCCTTCATTAGCCTTTGCTCTCTCTCATTCCCCATCTTTGTAAATGTTCACCAGCACTGGATACTCATTGCTCAACAATTTCACCCATCCGGATAATGAATGATAAACTTAGAGAGAAGGAGTCTCAGTGATTTGCTTATAAAATGTGTCTCCTAGAAAATACTTCTGAGCTTTCTCCCAACACAAATAATTACTTTCTGTAAAAGAAAGACATAATATTTTTAAAAATGTAAATAAAAGTTATATTTTATGAGAATTAAACACGTTCCAAGTATAGGAAAGATTACGCTTCTAAAACAGAATTTAGTTATTTTATTGTTCAGGTATGTGCTTTATACTCTGTTACTGATGAGCAAATTGATTTAAATTAAGATATGGGACAGAGAAAGAGCAGCTGAAGGAACCTGTGATATAAATGGATTCATCAGGTTTTTTAAGAATATATTTTAGAGAGGTTTCAGTTACTCTAACTGCAAAACAAATGAACACTCACTGGCACATAGCTGCCATTTTTTAAGTTTACAGATTCTACAGATCAGGAATTTGGACAGGGCAGAAAGGGACAGGCTCATTTCTTCTGAATTTGCAGTGAGTAGGACAGCTTTAAACCTGGGGACAGGAATGATCTGAAGGTTTTCCCACACATGTCAGACTCAAACATCTGCACACTTATAAGCCTGGGGCATTTCTCTTTCTGTGTGTCCTCTTCACGACGTCTCCGTGACTCCTCTCCAGCATGGTGGCTCTACAGTAGCAGGCAGATTTCTTACAAGTTGGCTGACGGTTTCTAAGGCACATATCTGAAGAGAGTGCCAGGCAAAAATAGTATCACTTTTTCTAACGTTGTCTCAGAAGTAATAAAATTTTAATTTTACTCCCTTTTTTTCCATTTCAAATGTTCACATTCAAGGGGAGAGAAATTTACACCCTGCCATTTGTGCAAGGAGCCTTGAAGACTTTACAGGGAAGTCTAAGACTGTCACACAGAAAAGCCACGGAAATTCCAAGCCAGCAGCCTTCCTGGGAAGAAAAACAATGAGCAAGATGTCCAACAAGAAAGCATCAAATGTTATGTATTTAAACCAGTATTTCTCAGAAAATCAGTTTGGATACAAAAGGATGTTCTAATAGGAATCCCATAATGGCAATGATAACATTAGTGGGGCAATGGCATAGCATCTCCATGTCTTATCTATTTTTGAGCACCAATACATCAATTCAGGAGAGAATTTTCTCAGATGCAATTAATAGCTGCCATAAAAAATATTCCAAATTATTTTCTGAATAGTCACTGAACATAATGTTATGTACTGAAGTATTTAAATCTAACAGAAAGCAGGAAGTTTTCTCCTACACTTTGTTAAATGTCAGAAAAATACATTTACTTATGAGCATGGATAAAGACTAAAGTCCTAATTAATTAAAGGAACTTAGCTATAGCTATGATTTTATTATGCTTGCCTTTGAGTTGTTATAATGGAAAGGTCATTCTTGCTAACAATAATAACAAAAACACCCAAATTGCAATGAAAGTAAAATTAAAGTTAAAATTAACATCTCATGTAATGAAAAATGGAATTTTCATGGTTTAGCCAGTGATTGTCCATAAATCACAGTGGCACAACAACCTGTAAAAGTTGTGGTGGAAACCATAACCACAATCACGGAACAACACCAGTGACAATGGAGAATGCTACCATCACAAAGAAGCTAATGTATTAGAAACATCTGTAAGTTTTCTTGCCCATGATTTAAATATAAACACTCTCCAGACAGAACCAATATAGATGTAAAGCCAGCCAATTAGTAGCTGCTAATATTGTCAATATTGACTTTGCGCACCTACTGTAGGACAGAATCCAAAGTTCAAGTAATACATAAAATCATGCTATTTCAAATATTGTCAGTGAAAAAGTGAGAAAAATAGATACAATAAATTGTTAAATATTGAAATTAATTCCATCTGGCTTGGGTCTTCTTATATATGTTTTAAGTCCATTAAATATAGGTGGCCAGAATAAAACCAGTTTTGGAAAATAAAGTCTTTCTGTTTTGTTAACCAAAATTCACCAAAGAAATGGAGACCTGATTGAAATAAAGAGGCATTTATTTGGGATTAGTTAGGACTACAGCCCATGCTTGATACACAGATTCAGGAAGCACTTGAATTGTGTTCCACCAAATGACAAAAGAGCAGAGTCTTATAAAGGCAAAAACCACATACAGTTAGTTACGTGAGTTGTTTATCAAGAATTATAATAGAAGCTGGTAAGGGGTCAAGGGCGCTTGTTAAGTAAGGATTAGTTGGGGCCTGAAATGGTTGCATAGTTACAAGGGGAAACAGCCTTGAGACACAAGGTTGCAGATGGCAGGTGTTGTTTTAAAAACACTGGTGTCCTTGAGTTAGGTTGAGTTCACAGAAATTTCAAGTTCTCGGTGCAGGGACGTGTCTGAGACCAGTTCCTCAGTGGCTGCCCCTTACCAGGTTTGTACGCCTGAACTTTAATTACTCTATTATCACTTCAATTTGTCATCGATATCTAAACAAACAGTGAAGTGAAAAGTGGCATTTATGATTTTAATTGAAACCACAATGATATTTTTAATTTTTCTAATTTTTATAAACTTTTAAAGGTTACAGTCATTCAGTTATTACAAAACATTGGCTCCATTCTCCGTGTCGTACAGCACATCCTTGTAGCCTACCTCACACCCAGTACCCATCTCTGTATTGCCCCCACCCCAGAACCACTAGTTTGTTCTCTATATTTGTGAATCTGCTTCCTTTTTTGTTGTATTCACTAGTTTGTTATATTTTTTAGATTCCACATACAATTGATATCATACAGTATTTGTCTTTCTCTGTCTGATTTATTTCACTTAGCATAATGCCCTCCAAGTCCATCCATGTTGCTGCAAATGGCAAAATTTCGTCCTTTTTATGGCTGAGTAGTATTCTATTATACATATATATATATATGTGACATCATTGTTATCTATTCATCTGTTGATGGACCCTTAGGTTGCTCCATATCATAAATAATGCTTCTATAAACATTAGAGTGTACATATCTTTTGAATTAGTGTTTCTAGGTTTTTTTAGGGATATATGCCCAGGAGTGGAATTACTGGGTCATATGGTAGTTCTACTTTTAGTTTTTTGAGAAACCTCCATACTGTTCTCCACAGTGGCTACACCAATTTACATTGGGATAAGGGAGTAATACCCAGCATATATGAACAGCTCATACAACTTAACATCAAAAAAGCAAACAATCCAATTACAAAATAAGTAGAAGAACTGAGTAGACATTTTTCCAAAGAGGAAATGCAGATGGCCAATGGGCACATGAAAAGATGCTAAGCACCGCTAATCATCAGGGAAATGCAAATCAAAACCAAAGTGAGATATCACCTCACACATGTCAGAATGACCATCATCAATAAGACCACAAATAACAAATGCTGGCGAGGATGTGGAGAAAAGGGAAAAAACATAAAGGTTTAGTGGGAATGTAAATCGGTGAAATCATGATTGTATTGAATACAAGGTTTAACTCTTTATGCACAAATGAGAATAAAAACTATAAATAATAGCATATATAGTAAATTGTACAGACATAGACACACACACATTTATTTCCAGGGCAAAGTATTTAATGATTAAAAAGTAAATAAACGTTAAAAAAAAATCATGGGAAACACTCATGGTCAAAGCTGTCTGATTTACTTCACTTATTGCAATAATGTTAAAGCATGTTGGTTTATTTCTTGAAAAATTTCTCTGAGACAAATGAGATGCTCATATTATCCCCTAACCAGATTTAGTAAGATTATTTTCCAAGTGGTAGGGAAAACCACTGACTGGATCCACCAGGCAATCACCAACATGTAGCACCGAGTCCTCCTTAGCTGGTGTATTTTGTTGTTGCTGTTAGGCTCTTATTATCTCTTAAATGCTGGCTCATGAAACCATCTCTCCCTGTGTTTTGTTTAAATACAATCAGCCCTCTGCATCCAAGGATTTCAGATCTGTGGATTTTAACAACTGGGGGTGTAAATTTAGAAATTTTGACCTGTGGTTGGTGGAAACCTCGGATAGAAACCCACGGATATGTAGGACCGAGGGCTGGGAGTGCAGGGGTGGGGTGGGGTGGCTCCTGGGACTGCCCCTCTCCGGGCCCCGCATACCGAGGGACGACTGTTTTGAACTCCAGTGACGTATTTCTATTCCATAAATCCATAGCCTGTAACTCGGCAAACTGCAAAAACATCTAGACTGCTACTTTCTCCTTTGAAGAGACTGGTCATACTTCTTGACTTACTGACTAATAACTTCCCTTCCAGCTCTGAGTCTCTGCAGATATACCCGTGGCTTCTAAACAAGTTCAGAAACAGAAAAAAATCCATAAGGGGTTTCCATGGGAAGCCACAGGTGCTGAAATTTCATTGACAAATTAGGAAGGAAAATACCACGCTCTTTACTTAAGAATAAAAATGGGAACTGAGCCTTTACGGTTACACACATTAGACTCTAAAGCCCCTTGCTAAAATCCCCTTGCCTGGTGAATGCTCTGCCCAACCCTCAGCTAGAAATTTCTATGGCAAAAAATCAAGAGGTTCTCCATTTAATACCTTGTTCTGTCCACCAGTTTAATCCTGCCAGCCAAGTCTTATACCTTTGAAAATGTGTTTATACAGCTTATAATTTGTATTTATTTTTATTTTAGCAGCTTTATTAGGGAACATGTAGGCACCACGAATTATCAGGGAAATGCAATTCAAAGCCACAATGAGGTAACACCTCACACCTGTGTTCTGTGACAGTCTCAAATTATTAATAATCAGAGTTGTGGCTGGACAGGCCCTTGTGGTTCTTATCATGATTGCAAGACCCTTTCAGGAATAACCATCAAGAAGGTTTGGGGGGAAAAGAACGTTTTATTACTCACAGGTCCTGGAAATTACAGGGCACACCAGGGGCCACGCAGTGAGGTATCTGGTAGAGAGAGGGAGAGACGTCTGGGGTTCCACTTTTACTGGGGTTGAGGGTGGGGGCTAGGAGTCTCAGAGGCTCACTCTTTATTGGTGAATTTACAGTATAAGGGTGGGAATGAACGCATGGGAAGATTAAAAACAAATGACCCTTACAGTCAGTTAAGGAAGATCTCTAAAACAGAGGGGCCGGCGGGAGGGGAGTTAGCGGGGAGTCCTGAGTCTTCACCTAGTCATGTGGCTGGGAATGTGTTTGTTAGAGATAACTGTCTTTGAAGCAGATGCCAGGGCAATCAAAGCTGAAGTCAGGCACTGGCACTACAAGAAAAGAGAAAACCCAAGGGTTGGGTAGGGTTTACGCTACAACCTGTTAGGATGGCTGCTTAAAAAAAAAAAAAAAAAAGTGTGGATGAGATTGTGGAGAAATTGGATCCCTTCTGCACTTTTGTTGGTGCGAATGTAAAATGGTGCAGCCACTGTGGAAAACAGTATGAAAATTCCCCAAAAACAAAAACAAAAACCCTACTATATGATCTGGTAATCCCACTTCTGAGTATTTATCCATCAGAGAGGTATTTGAAAATAAAGCACAATTTAGCATGTGATCTTCAACACCTTTTAAAAATAATCTATCTCAAAGAGACACCGGCAGAATATTAAAGATAAAGCTGTTTATTGCAGCACTATTTGTAATAGCAAACACGATTAAGAATATGTCCATATTTGGCAGCCTGGTTGCGTAAACAATGGTACATCCTCCCAGCGGAGAGCTCTGTGTCTGTGAACAGCTTGGGGGCCACGCACACCTTGTTCTGGAGTGAGCAGCTGTATATATTAAGTCCAAAAAAGCAGGGTGAACAAATGTGTGAATAGCATGGTAATGAATGTCCAGTGGACGGGAAAATGTGAATGTAGTAGACATACTTCAAGCTTTGCCTCACTCACTTGCCAATGGAAGGTAAGGACTGCCTCGTTCTGAAAGCCCTGGAAGCACTGCGACTTGATAAAGCAGTTCTCCCTGGACACCCAGTACATGCCTAGGTTAAGAAATGGTGGAAACATGGTGTTTATTGGGTTATCTAATTGGATAACTCTAATAAAATTAATAAGTTCAATTTTACCAGGAAAAAAAAAAAAAAAAACTTTGGGAAAACCAGTATCTGACAACATTTTTTGTAGCAGATTCAGAAGTGAACTAACATTCATCCTTCTGTTCATTTAACCAAATTATAAATTTGAGTGAATGTTCCTATCTTTGATAGGCAATTGTTATTGATGGTGCTGAATACGAGGGCTGGGAAGATGTTCAGAGAAAGAAAGCTCTCCTCAATGAATAAACAAGAGGAGTGACAGCCGTGTGAACTGTAATGCCACAGGACGGCTCACACAGCGGTGAAGCGCCGATGAGGAGCGAGAGGAGCAAGTCACTTTTGACCCCATTCAGTCTGAAAGAAGCAGTACGAGGTCAGAGCCTTATGTGGACAATTTGCAAATTAGTTTGAAAAGATAGATGTTCTTTAAATAACGTAGTTATCTGCATGGATTTTTATCTCTAATATAAAAGATGTTATGACCAAAAATAATAAACCATTCCTCTATAAAAATTATTTTATTATTTTTGATCAGGCATAGGTGTCAGCAATGTACCTAATTAAATAGTTAATTTTTTTAACTTTTGTTACTCCCTACATTTTAATAAGCCAGTTGCAGGTACTATGTGACTACTACTTTATCCAATAATCTAAGGGACAGTTATTTAGTATCAATGCATAAATTTATCTATTTTAGCAAATAAATTATATTTGGCAATCCAATTAATTACACGCATATATTCACTTCATCTACAAAAATTTTCCTAAAGGGGAAGGGATTTTCATTCAGCTAAAAAAAAGTACACAGCATGGTAGAATTCTGTATGTTTTCATATATTTCATGTTTGTTACATATTTTATTTTAAAAATTCTTTTTAAAATAGTAGTAAACTAAAAAATGCAGGCTAAGCTAAAGCAAGTTGCTCTCAGCAGACACGCCTCTGTACCCAAAGACATTCTTCATACTTATGCACATGGAAATCGACAAAACCTCATGCTGATTGAGTATTTTTCCTTATGATAGATCATTTTTGATATAACATCAATCTACAGTGCATATAGAAAACAATATTACAAAATATCTTATATTTGCCCCAATTATCTCCTAACACTTAAAAAATAAGATCCTAGCATAACAGTACAAGTCCTTTGATTTTGCTCCATTTCACTTAAAAAAATTATCTCACCACTTTTTGTCTGGAACTAAGATCACTGACACTGACTTCCGTCTTCATTACTACACTTTGCTGTAAACTTGCTGTTAACATAGTCAAGAAAACTGTTGTCATAATATAACTCAGTACGGATTTTCTTATAAATAATTCATATAAAGTATTTCAAGTATAAAACAGGTTTCAAGTAGCAGAATCAGAAGACCCACGGGAGATTTCAGCATATTTGTGTTGTTTGCATAGTCGTGAGTTTGTATGTGGTGTTTGAGTGTATTCTGTATACGTGTGACTGGACCGGCAGATGGAAGCAAATGATAGTACTACTCAAGGATTATTGCAGACTGCATTTTCCGAGTGGCTGCAGCATCGTTGCCCTTCCCACATCTTCTTGTACCTCGCGACCTCGTCACTTTTCCCAGCAAGGGGTGGAGGCGTGCCTCTCCCTTGAATCTGAGTGGGCTTTTGTCTACTGCTACCAGCAGTGTCCCACGAGTGGAATCAACACTGTGACCTCTGAGCGTAGGTCAGAAAGGCAGGTGACCTCTACTTGTGTCATCAGGAAGCTCTCCTGCCCGAGGCACCACCTGAACATGCTCTTTCTCGGGAGTTCAGTTGTGATGCTGTGAGGAGCCCAAGTCGTGTGGAGAGGCTGCTTCTGGATCCTTGGGGAAAAGTCCTCAGTTGTGACAACCTTCAGGTCCTAGTAGTCTAGGCACAGAAGCCACCTTGGAAGTGAGTTTCTGGCCAAGTGTCCCATCTCCCGGTCATGAAGTTCTTCTCAGCTGTGTCCCCAGCCTCAGTCATCTAAGGCAGAGAAGTGTCAGCCCTACCATGGACCTCCTGACTTTCTGAGCCACGGAATCCCTGAGAATAACAAAATAGTTTGTTAGACCAGAAAGATAATTAGAACAAGTAACCCCATAGGACCTAATTTCCATTATTGTAAATCACTGTGGAGTATGCATCTATGGGTATGCTATTACAATGGTAATACAGACACACATGTTCGTTTATTTACCTATTTTTAGTAGATATGAGGGGTTACATTGAACTGTGAAATTTTATCTTGAGCAGCATATAAAATTTCATTTCTTCTAACTTGTGTGGTATTAAATTGATTTTATGAAGATTAAACATTTGACCTTAACTTCTTACCATCATGCATAGCATATTGAGATCATATGGCATGCACAGTCTTCACTTCAGATCCTCATGCTCCAGAGATTCAGGGCCCCTGAGATAGAGGTTGTGAATCCAGGAACTGAGAGTAACAAATAAAGCAGAGTGAAACATCATTCAAAGAAAAACCTAAGAAACAAACAACAACAAAACAAATGTCTATGAAACTTCTTTTTAAAAAGTTAAAGTCCATTGTGATCTTGAAGTTTATTTGTGATTTGGAAAGTCTTCTTTAAGTGAAAACTTTTAAATTATTTTAAAATTTACATGAGAGAACTTCGAAATAAATGTGCAAACTGTTTTCCTATTTTAATCCTAATGAGATTAAAGAACACTTCCATTCATTTTACATTTCAATTACAGCTTTGTTATATTCATTGTGTCTGGATACGATGTGCCAATTAAGCATTTATCCGTCTCAAAATTTAAAAATATTGGACAAAAACTTGAACCAAGTGGCATCTACACACATCTTAAAATCTCATTGACTTTTCTGTAATAATCTTGCCAAAAGCATCCTTGATTTACTGCAAAATTATGCTACACAATGAAAAACCATGCACTAAACAGCCACATGTTCAAACGTCCAAAAAACTTGGGTAAAAATAACTGACATCATTATATTTCAAAACTTGTTAATTTGGCATCAACAACAACAAAAAAGTAGAATAAATATTCTCCCTCAAGGCAATAAGGTTGAAAGGAATGATTTATAGTTTGAAACATGAGGAAGCCTTTAACATAATGAAAAAGCATTATTCAGTATTTTGGAAGAAATGATAAATGAGCATATGATACTCAATGAAAACAAGAATAAGAGTGTTTAAGAGGACTTCGGACAAGAAAGCATCCCTAGGACGTTGTGCCAAGTGCATTATCTCCGGCCAAGAGCTGAAAGTTTGGTCCCATGAAGAAGAAATCTGTGGCAAGCACAGACCTCAGTGCACGGCACCCACTTAAAGGGCTGGCGCTTTAGGTGTAACTGCAGGCAAACAACATTAAAGAATGGTTGCTAAGATGATCTGGCCATCAACAGAACAAAAAGGAAGTTTAAATCCAGCGTCTGTAACGCAGGCACTTTCTAAGCAGTTATCAGCGTGGCTTCATGACTCTAAGCTGCAGTTTTCTTAGCTCTGAAAATGGGAATCATAATTTTGAAACAATATCAAAAAGCACTTAGTTACAGTTGGATTCAGTAACCACTACCACTAGTGTGTGTGAAAAAGATGGTACTGTAAGAATGGGAGTTGTGAGCGTCCTTCTGTCTCGCTCTACCGTGGACTGAAGACGAGGATCTCGCTGACAGCCATGTTGTAGGGACCAATCCGAGGTGCCTTCTGAGAACATGGACCGAGGCTGGGCAGACATCAGGCCTTGTTTTAGGATAACGGAAGACAGTGAAGAAAAGCAGTTTTCAGAGAAACTACTGAAGTCCAACAAAATGCTAATACATCAGAAAATAAACTCTTAAAGAGGACAGACATTTCTAAGAGCTGCTTGGCATTTCCAAAAGAACACATGCCACTGTGAAAAGACCAAAATATGTGACGGTAAAAAAGTAAAACAAATAAGAGATGAAATTAAAAATATATTTGTAGGTTATGAGAGCATACTTATACTCTTACTACATCACACGCCTTTGAAATTCTTGTGCCCCTCTTGCTTTGCTCTGCTTGGTTGCCGGCTTTCTGCCAGCTCAGCTCTGCACCCGGGCGATTGATCAGCGCTGGATAAAAATCTCTAATTCGTGATCATCAGCATCAACTGACCCCTCACTGACCCCTGGGGGTCGCACTGCATATTCTTTTCCATTTACTCCCCCACTCTCCTATGTGAGTGTCTCATATCTTATGCTCTGTCCTCCAGCCCTCCACTTCTCCTTTCCCATCCTGACCTGCAGCAGATGACCACGACTCGTCACGGATAAAAACAGGACTTTCACAGACACCCACTAGCAATTACACTCATCAACCACCATCCACACCCACCTACCCCAGATTCCTACTGCAATTATGAAATATGCAGGTCCTTTCTAGCACAGATACCTATGGGGATGTTTGTTCTCATCTCCTCAACGTACTCCAGAGCAAAAATGGATCCATCTCCCCTCCCCTCTTTCTCACATCATCAAAGTTTCTCTTTCCACAGGATCATTCACATTATCACACAAACATGCCATTTCATCTCCTATCCTGAAAAAATAGTATTCTCTTCATTACACTTTGCCCCTTTCCTTGCTCCTCATTATAACAACATTTCTGTAAAGAGTTTTTCTATACATGCTGCCCTGGGTTCCTATGTCCCTAGTATCCTTTAAACCCCCTCCAAGCAGGCTTTGCCCCACTGTTCCACCAGAACTGTTCTCCGGAATCAGCAATAACCTCCATGCTGTGAAATCCAAGGGTTGATTCTTAGTCCTCACACTTTCACCTGCACTTGACGTAGTTGAGCATTTCTTCATCCTTAGCTCACCTGGCTTTGAGGACCCTGCACTCTTAGTTTCCTCCTTCAGTCTCTTAATGTTTCCTCTTTTCTCCTTGATGTTTCATGTTGGAGAAACTCAAGGCTCCAAGTCCTCGGCTCTCTTTGGTTTTTTATCCCTCCTCGATTTCCTCTACTCTCTTGACTTTAAATGCCACCCATGTACTAGATCACGTCTCCCCCTCCAGCTCCCAGGATCATGTCACTGACTCCCTACTCAGTATCGCCCCTGGAATACCTAATACACACCTTAACCTTAATGTGTACAAAGCAGAACTCAACAATCCCCCATATTTGCCCCACCTTCCCGAATTCTGTTGGCAACCCCATCTTTCCACTTGCTCAAGAAAAAACCCTGGTATTCACTTTTGACCCCCCCGCTTTTCTCTAGCACTCCACGTCTGGTCTGTCGGGAAATGTTCCTTGGCAGATCTGTCTTCACAATACAGCTATGATATGACCACTTCTCAGCACCTTTCCTGCTATCACTCAGGTTCAAACCACTATTATTTCATACATGAATTACTGAAACAGTTCATGTAACAACAATAACAGTGTTTGTTTCCAAACATGACCCCCTAGAGTCTGCTGTCAACTTCTTAGAGTGATCCTTTAAAATATAAGTGACATCATGCAAATTCTCTGCTCAAAACACTCCAATTGCCTTTGATTTTTTACTCAGACTCAATTCCTGTCTATAAGGTGCTATTTAGTACACTTTTTCTCAGTATTTTCTAACCTAATTTTGTCTATGCTTTTAAGTCTATACATATATACCTCCTTTAAAAAGAGAGTGATTCTGAATGTTACAAAAAAATTACATGATGATTTCATTGTAAGTTTATTAAATTGATATCCCTGTAGGTTAGAATATGAATTCAATAATAAAGAAAATTAAACCCAATTTATATATTTTTTCTGGATTTATTATAGAATGACTTGATTATTTTTGTACTCTCTGAAATACATGGAAATCTAAGACATTGAGATCAAAATACTCGAATTGTCTTGGTGAAAAATTTTATTGGCAAATTTTGAGCTGGCTATGACCCTTTTCGAGAAACTCCAGTTCCTTTAATTATTATCAGAGGTCCCATATATAGCCAAAAACATTCCTCTCATTTTAAAGTTAATTTTGATTGTTTATTTGTTATTTTATTTACTATTCTATAAATGTTTGTTATTCAAGTTCTTGTTTCATGTGCTCTGCTAGATATGGTGTGATCTCATACACATTTCATAAGGCAAAAGAATTCTTTTAATTAAAATAGAAGGTACAATTTTGGACCAACAAATAAAACATACCAGAAATGACCTAGGTATCCAACCTGGAGCACAGATGGCAAATACATGGTCCTTTGCATTTTCCAACCTCTTCTACACCCTAATTTCTAAGTGATAACCGAATCCCACTTGGATCCTGAATGGAACAACAGAATCAAGACACCAACCACAGTCAAGACACCACGACCCACTGATCAGATGAAGGTTGTTCTGGAGAAACTCGTTGGTGAGCTCAGTCCAGTGCCGTAGCTGAGAGGCCTGTGGAGTCAGGATTCTAGCTAGAACTCATCAGACTGAAATTTATGTCAATAATCATAACGCAAGTACTGTGTATATTTTAAAAAGGATTCAGTAGGTGCCATGAAGAGCACTATTAAATTTTTGAATATCTACTGTAATCATAACATTCTGAACTTCAGTAACTATCAGATCTTAATCTATTTCCACATTGTGAAACTCTTTCAGATGCTTACTTTATGAACTCAGTTATGTTTTTAGCTCTCTATACTTACCAGCCTTCACCCAGTACTCAGGGAGGAAAACGCTATGCTATGTAATAACATACGTTACATTCGGTTAAAGCACCTCACTCAGTTTTCTTTCACCAGGAGGTTGGTGAATAAAAGTTTGTCTTTTATTATGCTTACTTAACAAAAGTCAAAATTTTTGTTATTTTCATAATATTAATTCAATTTTTCATATCCATATGTTGAAAACTGCTTCCTTTAAATTTCTGGTGTATTTTTATTTACTGGTCTAAATTTGCATCTTCTTGTTCTTTTTAAATTAAAAATATGCTTTCACCTCATGAAATGTGTATGATATCACACAAGTGTAAATGTCAGGATCATTCATGCCCTTTTTTTTTATTACTCTCAATATTTAATTACTTGCAAATATTGTAGATTTACTCCAGTTCCACTACAGAAATAAATTATGGTATGTATTTTGGGATCCTGCTTTAAACAGTGAAAGGTAATATAAAAGCACTCTCATAAACAGCTTCATCTGAAACAAATATGAATTATTTACCTGATTTATCTGACTATTGAAAATAATGTCCCAATATTTGCCTGGACATATCTATATCAAAAAGAAGTGAAAATAATTTCTTGTCTACATTACACATATTTTATTTCACAGCTTTATTTTAATTTTTAATTCTTGCTGAAATTGCTAACAAGTTTCTTTTTTCCTGGGAATTAATGAAATTTTATGATGAAGCAGGTGAGCGTAACCACTCAGTCGTCAGTAATCCTTGTGTGCCTAATCCAGACAGTAGCTGAGCTGCCTGGAGTGGCTCAGGATGAGCATGATACGGGGCATCCGGTCTTCTTGTGAGAAGGGATGTATGTGTGCTTGCACACGTGAGTACACACGCACATGCACAAACACGGGTCTTATAGCAGATAGATGCAATGCCAGCAGTGGATCCACAACACACAGAAGATGGTCAAATCTTCCTGAGGATAATGGGGAACCAGAAAGTCTTCATAGAGTGAAGATTTGGAAATTCGGTTGCAGGTGCATGGGGGAAACACTCCTTTCGGAGGGAGTATGTTTCAGTGACCTGAGGCAATTAAACCAGCTGGTGTGTCCAGGAGACAAGGAGACGTTTGACATGACTGGTACCTATGGGTGGGTAATGGGACAAGTTCAGAGTCAGGAAGCAATAAGCTTGGAGACCTGGGGCCTCCTGAGACCTACCAGGGGACTGCCATGCAGGGAGCCTCTGTAGTGTTATAAATGGGAGCTCCTATCCATGATTATATTCATGTCTTTCAAGGGTTATTTTAGAAAAAGTGTGAAAGATGGATTAGGCAAGATGAAAGGCCGATGGTTGCCGACTGAGAGACCCCTACAACCCCAGGGAGAAAGTGACCGAGCTGAGACAACAGGAGTGGGGTCGAGAAGAGAGGCGTGGGGTCGTGAAGAGAGGCATGGTCTACGTTTAACAATTAGAATAATCCTCAGAGTGACTTTGAGGGTGGAAAGACAAGCACCAGGGAGGCAAGCTAGGATTTCGGCTTAAAAATAGAAATACATGAAGTACAATAAAAATCTAAAGAGGAGTGGAAAAAGTGGAACAGAATGACTAGAGGGTAAGTGTGTCTGTGGTCTCCAAGACCACTCCCCGGTCCCGTGATTCACTAGGACTCCGAGAAGCAGACCAGAGTTAAAGTCACAGCTGAGATTTAGTGCAGCAAAAGGGAACAAAGCGAGATGAGTGAAGAGAAAAGGTGCAGGGAGATAAGCCTGGAAGAAACCCAGCTCAAGCTTTCAACAGTCCTCTCCAGCCAAGTTGCACAGGACGTGCTGAGTTCCGCCAGCACTGAGCTGGGACAACATGTGGGAAGCACTGTCGACCAGGGAAGCTCACTAGAGACTCAGTGTCCGGGGCTTTTGTAAGGGGCTGGTCATGTAGGCATTCTCTGCCTACCACGTATAAGCCCTGGCTCCCAGGAGAAAAGGACTTGTTTGGCATAGACCCTATTGTTTGTACAAACAGCCTAAGCACAGTGAGCCATTCGTATCCTTTAGGAAAAGTTTTACATCAGTGTAGGGCACTGTTTACCAGCCAAGTTCCCAGACTCCAGCCAAGAACCAACCTTGCAAGCAGGTCTGTCTTAAGGATAGAAATCTCAGGTCTGAAATGTTAACTTCTGTGCACTGGGAGGAAGGGGAAAGGTTTGGTGGCTGGATGGCCCAAGGGGATGAAGGAAATTGATAAATCAAAAATGAGGACCGCAATTTAAAAAATGAGGACAAGCCTTCATCCAAGGGTGATGGTTAAGCTGTATCATTAGGAAAAGGGAAGAGGCGGAGGAGAAGGAGTTAGATGGTGAACTGTTTTTGCATGTGTTGAACGTTAGCTGAGGACGACAAATCTGAGTGTGACTATCCAGCCCTGGAGATGCAGCTTTGGTGCGAGCACTGATGCACGTGGGATTTGAGAATGACCTGAACACGGGTGAGAACTGCAGCATCAGTGCTGACTTGAAGGAGGGCAATGTTCTTACTTGGTTTCATTCTACTTTTAATACCATTTAAATACATTAACCATCAATTTTTGATGGTCTCACTGCAATTTTGTAACTTATGGCAATTAGCCTGGAAATAGATTGGTTTTACCACCTATCCAGACTGAACCTTTTGAAGTTTAATACAGGTATAGGCTGTAAGAAATAAAATTAGATGCAGATTAAGGAATGATACTTGCTCAGTTTCCTTTTATGAGTAAAGAGACAAGTTAGATAACTTCTTATCCACAAAGTGAAAAAGACATTTTTGTTTTGTATTTCATTTACCACTGAATTAGAATTACAAACCATATGGGAAAATAAGTATATGTAAAAGGCAGAATATAGTCAATATCTTATGATCCTTTAAGGTCACCAAAATTCTTAGAGGAAATAGAAGCCAGAAGAGCTAGTTCTATTTTAAGGTTTCTTATTCAGAAAATGATTCAGAAAGTAGATGGTTTGGGAGCTGGGTTCCTAAGTTTTCCTGGAAGCAAGTATCCAGAGTGTGCTGGAGAATGGGCAGAATTCAGGCACCATTCAGAAAACAAATTTTGCTTTTGATTCTTCAGCAGACACAGGGAAACAATCACGAGGCTCTTTAAAGCTTAGCAGTGAACTTGAAAGACACACTAGTGTTGGACTCATTACTTTTTATTCAATAGTGACCTTTTCCATTAAGCTCTGTTTATGGTTATCTAAATGTGCAGTTAGGTTGGCAAGGATGCCAGCTTGTGTACTGGGGCTTTTTCCCTACCATGTTCCTGGACCATTTAAAAACTGGTTGTTTTACTGTTGAGTTTGAAGAGTTTTTGTGTACTTTGGATAAGACGCCTTTATCAGATACGTTCTTTGCAAATATTTTCTCCCAGACTGTGGCGTGTCTTCTCACCCTTCTAACAATGTCTTTAGCAAAGCACAATTTTAATCAAGTCCAGCCTACTAGTTGTCTCTTTCATGGACTGTGCTTTTGGCGTTGCATCTAAAAAGTCATCACCATACCCAAGGGCAGCCAGGTTTTCTCCTGTATTACCTTTTAGGAGTTTCACAGGTTTTCACCTTAACTTAGGTCTGTGATGACCCATTTTGAGTTATTCCTAGCAAAGATGTAAGGGCTGTGTCCATACAGCCTTCTTAATAGGCAATGAGCGCATCATTTCTGTGGACTCATGATGCTCGTAGTTCAGCTGGAGTCAACATGAACACAAGGTGCACAAGTTAGGTCTACAGCTGAGTAAGTGAAGCCACTGGCATCCCTCAGAAGCTACTCTTTCCATTCAAACTAGACTTTCCTTTGAAAAAGAAATTGCTTCAAACACAGAAAGAAAGAATATTATTGTAAGCAACACAATTGATGAAGGAATCTTATCATATCTTTTTTCACCCATGTTACTTTGGTATTAGTCAACCACTTATGCTAAAAATGAAGACAAGTAAAGAGAAAAATAGAAATAATCAGTGGTTCCTTTTCTTTTCGGTCGTTCCTCACTCATCAATAAGCCAAAAGTAGAGAATGTTGATAAAATGTATGCCCATCAAGAAGTGAAAACAAACCCCCAAAAGCAGATGACTTAATGTTGTGCAGTGTTTCCACTGTTCCGATAACAACAAAATATATGCATGTATGTATGATCTATAAAATATGAACTGTATAATTCTAGTGATTCTGAAAATGAATTAAATGTTTTTATATTTGTATTTAAAATTAGTATTGCATAATATAAAAATGAACGGTAAAGTGCCTGCTAACACTTTATCATTCTGCTTTTCACTGTTTAGAATGACATTAAATAACAAACACAAAAAGCAGTATAACAAGTAAAAAAAGACTGCAGAATAAAGGGAAACTTCATATTTTAGCACTTTGCATATTTTTTCTTGCTTTTGAACAAAAACGTTACATTTTTATTTCGTACTGTATCCTACAAACTGTGTAGCTAGCCCTGGCCAAATGTTGTTTTTTGTACCCTTTGTCTGAAATGCCAGAAGTCAGAGTGTTGATAGGTACTTCATATAATATGTATCTTGGATCAAAATAAGACATAATTTTACTGTTGTACATCCTTTATTCTAAAACACAATTTTAAAATCATTTAATACTTTAAAATTAGAACAGTGCCTTATAATTGATATAGTACTATTTGCAGTATATTTTTTCTCCCAAGAAGAGGCTGATTAAATTAATGATAAACCTTGAAACTTGTCCTAAACACAAGAAAGTCCACAGTATTCCCTAAATTACCTCCTTAATTTAGACAAAGCGTTTGGGCCAATGATAAGCATGTGATTTCTCTGTGCATTGTGTACAAATATGTCAAAGTTCATAACCAGCTTATTCTCCAGTCTTCCCCACAGAACTGATATAAGGAGAATGAGAGAAAGGTCAGAGAGAGGAATCAAGTCCTCTTGAATTGACTGACCATGGGATACGCTTTAAGATGCTTTTATACTTTGCATCCCTTTGCTTAACTTAAGGAGAAAAAAAAAAGAAAATCCAAGATCTTTAGAGAGGGTTACATATATATTTTATATATAAAATTATCTTGTCTCCATGATTTTGCGGCTCAAAAATGAGTAGGTTTTTGTTTGTATCAGAAACTTCCAACATAAGGAATCAAAAATATTTTATGTTTTATTTTATGGAGAGATAAAACCCTACTGTTCTTTGTCAATTAGAAGCAATTATTATGGGTTGTTGAGCCATGAACTGTCAGGTGATGGAGGTTGAAAGTAAAGGGCTTTTTAACTGTATGCAAAACTTTATATAATGATGCTGACATTTCGCTGTGTTGGGGAGTGGAAGTATAAAAGTGCATTAAAAAGTCAGAATGCAAAAGGAATCAAAATGAGCAATGTTCCTAATAATTAGATACTAACAAATGCATTAGTCTATCTATTAATTATTTATAATTAATATTCCCATCCATTATCATTAAATAGTCTACCATCTCTCTCCAACTTGGCCAACTAATGTAGCAAAATAGAAAATCTCATAGATGCTGCAGGAAAAAGGAGAACAGAATGGGCCAGTCTCTACAAAATAAACATAATTTACTGGACAATACGGTGTCTTTGAAGTCATGCTTGGATTCTGTAGTTCCATATCATACTCTACCATGGTTTGTAAGGGTCTTTAACATCAGCTGAAGAAATTTTGCATCTCAAGAGAAATCAGTGAGCTCACACTAATGAAGAGGAGGACTTTGTGACCTGCGTGTAATATGGGAGAATGCCAGCATGTTAGCATGGCAGGTGGTGCTGCTAGGGAGTAAGATGCCAAATGCAGGCAGCCTGGATGCCTCACAGCTAATAGACCATCCAGCTGGATGTGCCAGCACAGGTACTGATAATGAACCACATGGAAGACCCTCAAAATCCCTGGGCCGATTCGATACCACAGCTTTGTTGTAAATGATGAAGGGTTACATTCGTAGAAAAATTATTGCCAAATCTTCAAGAGAAAGAAAATCACTTGAAAAACAAAATACGTAATCTAATAGTATTTAATTATACGGTACTACTGCTTTAGGATTTGTGATGGATAATGAGTTAGACACAATTTCTCCAATTTCTTTCCCCCAACATGAAAATTCCTCCACCAGAATTGAACCATTTCACAGAAGCAATCACAAGTTATTTAAAATTATTATTTTCAAAAACATCATATGCAGTTTTCATGGGATAATCTTTAAAGCTTCTTCAGCTACTTTTTCTTGGAAACAACCTTTCCCTGGAAAATTTCCTGGGAAAATAAATACAATATTTATAGTCTCCCTTCTTTTCAAGAAATACTGAAAGTACTCAAATATTGAAAGTATTAAAAGTATTGAAATGTATCTTCAGATCGCAAATTGTTGCATTTCTACTCATAACTCATTTTCACTCTTTCCTCAATTATTATAAAGAAGAATTGCTGTTATAATACTGAAATCAGTAACCACATGTAATAAAATCCCAATGATGCTACATAACTCAGGAACACTTTTAACATAACTTTATTCTGAAATAGCTTAAAACTCATGTCAGTTGGCAAAAATAGCACAGAGAACTCCTGTGTACCGTTCATCCAGCGTCCTACAATGATCTCTTACATAACCATGCGTTGTCAGAACCATAAAATTGACATCAGCTCAATACTATCAAAACCAGTGTGGACCTTACTGATATTTTACTTGTTTTCTTTCTTTCTTTTTTTTTTTTTTTTAATGTCCCTCACTTTGGGAGAGAGAGATATATAGTTTGTGAGGTTTTAGCATATGCATATATTTGAGGGTCATCACTAAAATCAAGAGAGAGACCAAGTAAATAATCTCAGAGAAACTCCCTGTATTATAATTTAGCATCCTATTTTGTCAGTTTAAAAATAATGCATCAGTGGGGTCACACAGCATGTAAACCACTGCTAAGGCTTCTCACCCCTCCCCCAGCATAATTTCCTTGAGATTTATCCATGTTACTGGGTATATCAGGATTACTAATGTGGTTCAACATTTCCATCTACCCAAAAAGTTGATGTCTATTTTCAAGTCCTTATAAAATTACAGCTAGAAGGAACCAAGTCTTGGTTTAATAAAATTATATACAGTCTTGGGGAATTCAGTCCTTGCTTAGAAAGGAAGGAGACAGAAAGTGATTTAGAATCATGCAACCCCAGGTTAAAGATCTGGGTCTTTATCCTTAGATGGATGGAAACAGTTTAAGCAGGAGAATGTTGTCGTACCATTGCATGTTAGGATCACTGATAGTCTGTGGAGAATAGCTTGGAGGGAGAGCAGGGTAATCAGAAATGAGAGAACCGCCATTACTGACAAGGCGTGTAAGTTTCATCCTCCCTGACAGAGGGCCCTCCTGGTCTGGGTGGAGGACTGTGATTAATGATGTTTGTCGTGGGTACATCTATTTACTATCTACTTGTCATTCCTGGACTAGGAAAACCAGCTTTCTCTCTGATTGCCATGGTCTCAGTTGAGTGCTGGTCACTCAATCAATGTTGATTGATAAGATGAAGGAATAAATATGTCAAGATCTCATGTCCTCAAGAATGATACGATATTTTCGGTTATGTGTTACAGCAATTAGGAACAAGTTCTACTTAAAGCCAGCAGAAAAGCTTAAGTGAATAGAAGGATACGTTAGGGCAAATTTAGTGGCTAAGGTCATATTACTATTTAGCTCATTTGCTATCTGTATTTTGTTTTGTTGTTTTGGTTTTAATTTCTATGTTGGAGTCCTTTGAGAATCAGGTCAAAATCAATCAAAATCAATGGTCAATGAAGATGCTGACGCACTCAAGACTGTGTGTGGGATTTCAGCTTGGGCTTATTCACCTTGGTGTCAGTTCATAAACACCCTTTAGTGGTCCATGGACTCAAGGTTAAGAATCCCCATGGTACATGATATAACTGGAAGTTTTCTAAAGAGTTTCTTTTTTTTTTAGGCTGATATGCTCATTATAAACACCAATGCAGAGAGAATGGGAATGGTTACAACTGTAAAATCCAAGCAGCAAAAATGACCATGATGACAAGGAAGCTGCCTCTCCAGTTTGGGCAATTTCATAACTGAAAGCTTAGTAGGATGCTGTCCTCATTTGGGAAAACACTTAAATACAATTCTATCTTTATTTCTAAGTTTATTTTTAAACTGTTCTCAATAATGAAATTCATTAATAGATAATGATGTGCTATCGTTCTTTTAAGTGTTTCAATTTCATGATTTTTACATTTTATATCAGTGTTTTGAACTAAAATAATATGTTTATTCTTAGTTCTAACCAGAGTTCATGGGCATGAGAATAGAAGTGTAAAAAGAATATTATTTAGGACTAAACTAAGTAAATTTCTTGCTTTAAACGTTACGTAAAACAGTGATTTTCAACAGGGGCAGGAGTGCAGGAGATGGGAGGGTGTTGCCTCCCAGCCAATCTTTAACAATGTCTGGAGACACTTTCGGTCATCTCAACTGGGGGTAAGGGGATGCTACTGTCATTTCCTGAGCAGAAGCCAGGAATGGTGAAACATCCTGCAATGCACAGGACAGCCCCAAGACAACGGGTTATCTGACCCGAAATGCCAATAGTGCCAACACTGAGAAATCGTGATCTAAAGCTATTAGCTGTAACGCGTCTCTGTAGTTTAATTTAGGATTCAAATTATCTACATAATCAGTAATTTATTAATCTACCCAGGTTGTCATAACAAAATACTATAGACTGGTGGTTTAAACAGCAAATATTCTCTCACAGATTGGGGGCAGAAGTCTGATACATCAGGATGCCAGCCTGGCTGGTTTCTGGTGGGAGCTCTCTTCCAGATGGCTGCCTTCTAGCTGTGTTCTCACATGTTGAGGAGACAGAAAGGAAGCGCGTTCTCTGGTGTCTCTTCTTATAAGAACACTGATCTCATCATGGGGTCCCTCTTCATGACCTCATCTGAATTTAATTACTTCCCAAAGGCTCCCACCTCCTATTATAATCACATTGGGGCTTAGAGTTTTAATATATGAATTTGAGGGGACACTAGTCCACAGCAGTAATTAAAGAAAAATATTTAATCAGTAATAATATGATAAATTTAAGCAAATTTATAATTTAATAAAATATCTTGGAAATAATGAATAACTTGAAAATAATGACTATCTAATAAATATATACTTCAGTTCATGCATCAATATGACAAATACATAAATCTCAGTAAGACTGCATTACATCTCCAGATCTTGATATAATCAACTATTTAAGACAACAGAAAGGTTAATTCATTTGTAAAGAATGTCCTGAAAGTTTGTTACAACAAAGATCCTGAAAAATGTGGGTTATTTATCAATCTTAAATTTTCTATACAATTTATTTTAAAACAAGCCAGAAACCTGGATTTTCTATATACTTTTATTTCCAATGTGGACTTCTGGCAGCCAGGCTGTATAGCAGAGGACCCTTCTTTCAAGAATCCAGCTACTGCTTCGAAATTCAGCTTAAAGATTTCTACCACTAACTTGGTACAAGACTGATATTCTTTTCCTGCTGTATATGTATCACTATTTGAGTTTCCTGTACCACCAGCATTAAAATTTCATAAGCCACCGAACAGGTAAATTGAAAAGGGAAAGAGAATTTCTCCAAAAAGTGATAAAATAGTAATTGCATTAGGGAACTTGTGATTTTTCAAGATGTTTTCTAAAAATTTTCTTTACTGAATGTCTTTCTGTGTCAGTTTATATCCTTTTGACTTGAGCTAACTGAAGTGAAGCAGAAGTGAGAAGTTTGCGGGCCAACAGACTCTCTTATTATAAAGAGCTATATGCATCTGCTTCAGTAGGAAGCCAATCATTTCAACTTCGTTTGCTTAACCTACTAAAATAAATTACCCCTGTTTTGCATTTTTAAAACTTCCCTTTATTCTAACTTTCCCTCTGCTACTGCCCTACTCACCCTAATTTCCTCAGCTAAACTGTATAAGAGAGTTGTCTACACCACCTGTCTCTATCTCTGCATTTTCTATTCCATCCTCAAGCCATAACAGTTGGCATTCTGCCCTTCTCTCTAAAGGAACCATTCTAATCAAGACCACCCTTGTGTCATTATACCCCGTGGACACTTTTTCTCTTTCAAACTCAGCTACTTTGCCCCTTCCTCCCTCCTTTCCACAGGCCCTGAGTCAGCAGCCTTCCCTGGTCTCTCTGTTACGTCCCCTGCCTCTTCAGCCTTTGCTTCTCCCTTACCAATGAGGGTTGAAATTCCAAGTTTCAAAAATTCCAAAGTTTCTTCAGTCCCTACACACTCCTTGTCTAATCTCAGGAAGCTCTCTTCCTTTCGTTATCATCTGAATGCTGAGATTTCTCAAAACATAGATTGTCATGCTGGTATCTGAGCAGCAGACACACATGCACTTGACTAATGTCCACCTTCGTGCAAACCGTTTAACAGTCATACTGTCGTTTCCCCGGTCACTGCCACCACTACCCTCCTACCATTGTGAAGCTGATTTTCCTCCTACTTTATAATAAGTGGCACCACCGTTTTCACTTGGCAGGGATAGAGACCAAGACATACTCTTTCATCACCGGGCTCTCAGATCTCATCACATTGTACAACTTCTTCAGGAAGCTGCAATGTAGATGTGATGACAGTGGCACCCCTGGGTTGCTCATTGCACCACCTGCACAACCATACGGGGTGTGCCGATAATCCCCTTCTTCCTCATCACCAATTTCAAACAACCACTAAATAGGTTTAGCTCTGCTTCTGGAATATCTCTCGCATCCTTCCATTTCTCCCATCCAATTCTAGTAGGACCTATAACCATCCTTTTCTGGGCTATAGATCCCCCTCTCTGACTTATCCTTCAGTTCTGCCTCTCTAGTCTCTACAGCCAGAGGGATGTTCATAAACATAATTATGGTGCTTAAACTCTGTAATGGCTTCCCATCACTCTGCAGAATACGTACAAACTACCAGGCTCTCTCAGTCCTTCCCATCTGGCCTCTCCTCCCTCATTGTCACCACTATTCCTCTCCAGGGTTCCAGCCTGCTGCCCTCCTTCATTTGTCCCAAAGGCGCCATATTCTCTCTCTTCTTTGCCTTGTCCTCCACCTGGAACAGTCTTCCCCTACTTGCATCCTGGTTCAGGTCTCAGTTTAAATGCACCTTTATTAGGGCTGCCTCCTCTGAGCTTTAGCCCAGGCTGGGCTGGCCCTGCTCACAGTCCCCAGTTCCCAGTGCTTCCCCCGTTATCACATGACTGAGCTTTATGGTGACACAGGTTTCGCTGTGGGATGACTCGGCCACTAGCATATCCCCAAACATCCAACTCAACGCTCGGCACATAGTAGATACTTAGTAAGTTACTTCTGTTGATTGATTACGTTCTATTACTTCCTTAGAATCTCAAATATGAGTGAAAAATGAAGATACAAAAACTAAAGATTTTAGGGTGTTAAAATTTTAAAGATATTTTCCGGGTGGCTTAGAGTGTCTTTTCTTAAGAATAAGCTCTAGAATAACTTTAAACAATTAAAAGTAGCTTATTTTTTTAAAAGTTAACATTTACAGCCTGCACTAATATAAATGATTTTGCTCACACAGAGAATCGTGTGACAGCTTTGCTGAGGAAGGTAAAGTAGTGTCCTTTTTTATTTCAAAATGTTGTTTTCCACTGAAATCTGTGAGATTAAATTTCCCTAAGAGAGGAAAATCTAGATTAATAAGTGAGACTCATCATTTACAAATGTTGTGAACTTTAACCTATTTTTTCTGTAGACTGGAGACACCTGACACTATGGTGACATGTGTGGAATATTACCCAAGGGCTGTTTTGTTCTTTTGTTTTTCCTGTCCAGGGTGAGGGGGTGGTTGCTCATATTTTCTGACACGTTCTTTCTCTTACTTCTTTCATAAACCATGTTCAGAATTTATAAACAAAAAAATGTAAAATTGCGTCCTTGCAGAATATCAGATTTTAAAAGAGGACATAATGTTCTTGCCTTAAAATGTAGTAAAACATTTCTCAAATGAGAATGTTTTCTTTATTCAAAACTCTTGTGTAATTATTTTGAGATGCAGATTTGTGAACAGAGGCTGGAGCCAATCACATCTAAAACAAGGGTATATAATTGGATGCTGTATTTGGGTTCTGACATTACTTTGTCTCATGAATTTTGATGAAAGCTTGTTAGATTGCCAGGCTGAGAAGCTTTTAGCTCAGAATCCTTCTGGCTGTGACATTGTTTGGTGAAAGCCGGCCAGCACACAAAAGGATCTTAGTTAGCTCTGTGTTCAGGGCCGCAGGTACCCAAGAGGCATGGGTCCTGACCTCTCTGAGATACGGTCTAGACACTCAAGACAAGACCTAGATGGTCCACTGGAACCAGGAGAAAGTAAAACACAGCACATGCTCTGGAATGAGGTTTTACTGCTCTAAATGCTCTAGAAAGTCACAACAGGGGAGAGGATTGGGACTGGAAGAAAAGGAAAAGGTTTTGGAAGGAGAATATTTAGTCTTTAATGTTTGCCTTAGTTCATCAAGAACAGTGGGGGTACATTCTCAGGTGGCTGGTTTGGTGTGTGAAGTGGCTGGAGCTAAGGCCAAGAAGGGGTCCCAACCTTGGCTCAGAGCACGGAGACAGGATCACTGGAGGGACCTGGAAATAAGAGAAGACTAGAAAATCAGGTTGCATGAGATTTTTGCCTAATAAAGTTACTCAACATAGCATATCTGTTTCTAATGAGCACTTCCCAAAACATTTTGAAACAGGCAACTTTATTATTTTTATTGTTTTAATGCCATATCTAAATGAACTTATGACTCAACCTTTTCACGGTTTCTCAATCTCTAAGACAATTATTTTGATTTATCTCTAATAAGGAGGATTTCATTGTCAGGTCAAGTTTTATTTTCCCAAGGGCTTCTGGAGTAATGTTTCCTGAGCTATTTCAGGCTTGGCCATGTAGACTGCCCTTAAATCACACATACCCATAACTTTATAGCCGTTGACTAGACCAATATTTAAATCTTGATAATATGACCTGCCTAATTTTCTCCCTGGATGCCTCAATAATTTTTTCTTTGAAGCTTAATTACTTAACTCAAATATGTACTATTTCACATTTTGGATCAAAATACTAGAGTATGATGCTGTCAATTGACTTGTTGATTCAGTATTTTTTACTTTCTGGAGAAAATTTTAACGTATCTTTAAGCGATCTATTTGCTGAAATCGATAATTTAGGAATAACAATTACCATATGTCTTTCATATTTATTCCCATTTTCCTCATTTGTTTTCATATATAGTCTATCATTATCTCAAATCTTCCCTCTATATTAGTGATTTTACATTTATTGGCCTCTTCTGTTCCTTGATCTAATTCGTCATTTTGACCTATAATCATGGTGTTTTAATTCTAACTTTATTTCCCTCACTGGAAATCTTCCTTGGTATTTCACTTTCCTAATATTTTATATTTAAGCTCCTTTTGCTTTAAATGTTTTTATTGAATTTCATCAGGAAGCCATCATGAGCACTTCCCTCCATGACGGGAAAACTTAAGTTTTCTTCTAATTAAGTTTTCTGAGTTAAGTTTTCTTCTAATCAGTTCTGTTGCCTCCGATTCCCTGTGACACCCTGTGATGCCCATTTTTCCTTGTCCTATGCTTGCATTTTCAGCATCCTGTCTTGTTCATGATGATCAAGTCTGGGCAGGCATCCTGTTGGTCCTCCTGAGGCTGTATGCTAATTTCATGACTTTCTTCCTGTCCTATTGGGTGGCAGTCTATTTCCTCTCCAGAACTGCAGTGCACCTGTATGCAGCCTGCGGGGGTGCCTAGGGTGTGGAGGTGAGGGAGCTCCACTGTGCTGGTCTCCTCTCTACTGAGATCCCTTGGCTGAGGTCTTCTGCTTTCAGTTTGTTAAATAGTCTCGATCAGGGTCATTACCACATATTGTGTTGTGCTTGTGAGTGAATGCGTGAGAGTATATGAGTTCCCAGTGGGTGATACCCAAATATTTTAGATCATTTCTCAATTCACCACGGAGCTATGGAGTCTCAGATCAGACAGACGAGAACCGTCTTCTTGTCTGCTTTCCTTCCCTTGACTTATCCCCTCCCGCACCCAGTCAGAAGAGGATGAGGCTAATCATGAACCTTCATTTTGATTACTTCCAAGTCTGACATGTTGTTGAGCACTGCTGGGATTTAATCAACCCACAGTGCAGCTCTGAGACAGACAGGGCTGAGGTTAGGGAAAAAGCCATGTCGCATTATCTGCTCCCCGCCAGAGTGTCTTTTTTCTTTCCTTTGCCAGGCTTAAAAAATTGACATGAGGTTATGTCCCTTTCCTGGTTCAGCTGCTGTAGGTGATATTTTTTTCTCATTAACCTTATCTCAACTCAGGGACATCCTTCATAAGTAGCTCAACACAGAGAAGGAAGCATAAACCCTGTCTTAAGGATTAATAATACATTCTGAGATAAGGCCGTGCTCAGTAAAAGCAAACGAGCCTGTAGAGGTAGATTTTTGCCTATTAGAATCCCTTTTTCATACGATCATGTGAAAGCTTTCTTCAACAGCTTTCACACTTCAGTATTCTTTAAGATGGAGATTGCTATTTCAGGAGCTAAAGGTGAAGTCTTATGCCTCAGTCTCATCCAGGTTCTGCAAACCTGCAATGTGTCGCCATGATGATCTATGTTATTAACCGGCAGCTAAAAAGAACAGAAACTTTAGCCACAACAAGCAGCCTTGCAGGAGTTTTGCCAAAGTTCAGTAGTTAGCAGGAAAGCCATTTTGCCTGACTTCCTTGAGATTATGCACTTATGAAGGCAAAGGCACGAAGTGAAGTGGAACCCACACGGGGGATCCATGCGGTGCACCTTTTGGTGTGCAAGGCAGAGGTCGTGAACGGTGAGGCACAGGTTCACACTCACGGCCACCTACTGGATTGTTCACCAGTGACTGTTAGTAGCGATGGCAGGTGGGCTCCTTGGGACAGTGGTGAGAAGAAACTCATCACACACTTGGGGCACTGGGCTGATTTCCCGAAGGGAATGAGATTAAGCTGCACCGTGGCTCACCACCAGCCCCGGCACAGTCACCCACATGCCACAAGAGACAGAATGATTACACATAAGAAACAAAAATCTGTGCCCAGGGCAATGTTCCCAAAACACTGGCTAGTTTAGGAGGCACTGAAGGCTCTCAGGGCTCTCAGATCTTGGCTGATTTAGTTCAGGGCTGGTGGATATAAACCTTGCTCTCAATGTTTCCAGTTTATTCGTTAGAAGATAAGTGTACACAGTACTTCATCAGTGAATTTTGTGGTTTCAGCTGTTTTATCTACGTAATATTTACTGTTCCCAACTCCAGTGGCCGGGAGCATTTCCAACATTTAACATTAAGGATACTCGGTAATCTGAGCAGAGTCTTAAAATAAGAACTGACATAATACATGACAACAAGAATAAAAGTCTTCTACTCGTTCTTTCATTCAACTTAGTTTACTACACTTAAGTACAGAAACAACGTACCAAGTAGAGTGTGGGCTCTGGACACGGACATACAAGGTTCAAATCCCAGCTCTGCTTGTTGTTTGCAGTACATCCTAAGCAAGCCGGCTGACGCCATCTGCTAAGCTCCTCTGTAACACAGAACGCTAATCACATCTGCTGTACGGCGTTGTTTGGAGCAGTAAGTGATTTAAGGTAACACTTTTCAAGCAGTGTCTGTTCACAACGAGCCTTCAACTGTATCAGCTTTTCCGCTTCCCCACCTGCCAGGGTCCATTCTAGACCACAGGAATGTGTTAATGTGTACTAATGAACAAAAGAGGCAGTCTTTGTCTCCATGAAATTTCATTCTAGTGGATAAAGGAGACCTTAAATAACTTCAAAAACTAAACAAGATAAATCATAATTGCAAGAAAAAAGGAAAATATAATATGAAAAAAAATACATCCCAGCAATGTGATAGAAACTAGATGTGGGAAGGGAGCTTTGAGGGTCCTGCTTACATTGGACTGTTTGGGAAGACGCCTCTTCAAAGGAAGCATTTGGCCTGAGAACTGAATGGCATGTCAGGGTCTGACTTCAAGGAATAGGCAGTAAATGCCACCCACAAAATGCACTAAAATGTACGAAGAACGCTTGCGTGCTTGGAACGTGACATCAGCAGAGAGCTAAGTAAGGGAAGGTCAGGACTTCAGACAGTGGTCAACTGACGTAGATCCATAATCACCAGGGTAAGGAGTTTGGGGTTCATCCTAAGTATGCTCAGAAGCCCTGGGAGGCTTTTAAACTGGAGAATTATATAATCAGATTAACATTTTGGAAGGATCGTTTTGGCTGCTACGTGGAAGAGAGACTGCAGGAGAGGCAAAGCTGTAAGCAGGGACTGTTCCCAGTCAGGGGTCTGGGTTAGAGAAAAAGGACTAGAAAGAGAGAGCAGTGAGGATGCAGACAGGTGGATCATTCAGGACCTAATTGACAGGACATGCTGAGAGATTGGAAGTGGGTGGGTTCGGAAAGGTAAATTAAGTTTGGGATTTCAGTAACTCAGTGAATTCTAGTGCTTACTTCTTACGATGGGGAAAGCATAGAACGAGGTTGGGAGACTAGTCAACAGGTAGATATGGGATGTGTTACAGGTGATATACTTATCTGACATCCCAGGAGAGACAGCAAGTATGCAGTTGTTTGGAAAAGACTAGGGCTCCAGAGAAAGGTGGGACTGCAGATTCAGGTTTGTGAGTCACCAGCATATGATGGGTTTGAACTACACACAGAGCAAGCCTACAGATGAAGGACAGAGAGAAAAGAGAACAGCAGCCCTAGGCAGGTTTCAAAAAGGGAAAAAAGCCAGCAGGTGAGACTGGAAAGAAATAGCTAAGGAAGTGGGGCAGGGGTGGGGGGGAAGGTGTTATTTCAAGAAAGATCTGCTGTGTCAAAACTGAGTAAGACGAGAACAGGGAGGTAACCATTGGGCGTGACAACATGGAGGTCATTCGAGATGCCGACAAGAACTGTCCTGGATTGAAGAAAGCATCTGCCTTTGGTAATAAATGAAAATGTTGTCATAAATTAATCACATCAAATACACCACATGTAAATTAGATTTCTTCATTTTACTCATTTTTTAACTTGAAGTTACTAATTGCTACAAATGTCACAAATATTGCTGGATTTTCCCTCATCTAAATGAGGTGAAATCTTACATGTGTACTTGCCTTCAAGTGTATTACTGCTACCACTTAACATCTAAAATGTGATGTTTTTATTTAGAGTACAATTTTGACTTCTCATAAATTCAACCTTGCTGCATGACTTATAGCAGCTTCATTTTATACTTACTTGCATGTATACTCCCCTCCACATATTCAGGCACTTGAGTCATTCCACACTGTTAGATTTTTAGATTCGTATATTGTAATCTGCTTCTTCTCATTGGTATAGAACTGAATTTATGCCATCAATTATATTTCCCAGTCTGGGATACACTGTCATCCATCAGTCCATGGGCAGCCTTATTTTTTGTCCCTTTCATCAGCATCTTAATTTTATTATCCTTTCCAAATGAACAGCAACTTGAATATATTGGATCCTAATGTACTTCCCATGTACTATATACTTATCTGTCAAAAAAAAAAAAACTAGTGTTCACATAAACACATGTCTACATAAAAACTCTTCATAAAAGATATGTGTAATAAATGAGTAAAAATCTATTGATTTACTATGGACTAAATTTTGTTTCTTCATCTAATTCATATGTTGAAGCCCTAACTCCCAACATAACCACTAGCTCTTAGAAGGTAATTATGGTTAAATGAGGTCTTAATGGTACGGTTTTAATCCAATAGGACTGGCGGCCTTATAAAAAGAGGAAGGGAGCTCTCTCCCTCTCACTCCATCCACATTCACACTGAAGAAAGGCCATGTGAGCTTGTAGCAAGGCAGCGGCCATCTGCGAGCCAGGAAGGGAACCCTCGCCAGGATCTGACTATGCTGGAACCTAACCTGGGACTTCCAGCCACCAGAACTGGGAGACGATTTCTGTTTTTTAAGTCACCCAGTCTATGGCATTCTGTTATGGCAACCCAAACAGACTAAAATACTATGTATGTACAAATAAATAGCAAGCAAATAGTGGTTTCGATGTACATATATTATATAAATATATAATCCCATATATAATACACTTTTTAAATCCAAATTTGCTTTTGAGGTAAATCAACATTGATATGTAGACGGGTACTACTTTGGACTATTCTATAGTATTTCAAGATACTTACACACCAGTATTTTTGGTCCATTTTATTGGTAGATCCAGACTCTTCCACTTTCCAATATTATAATGATAAAATTAGCATCTCTTAGATGTCTTTGAACTTGCATGAGAGTTCCTAAGGGAGGGTGACCAGATATCCAGGTTTGACTGGGTCAACCATGGTTAATGCCTGCTGTAGGTCGGGTATTTTTAGCATCTCCTTTCAGTTCACCATGCACAATAAGTTATTCACTCAGAGCTCCTTTTGACTATATACCTTGGTGGTGGAAGAGCTTTTTTTCAAGTTAAATATATACCATGGTTTATTAAATGCTTGAATTTTCCCTCAGAATTGCTGCCTTAATTCAGACTCTCACTAAAACTTTATGTCCATATTGCCTTGACAATGAGTTTTGTATCTAACTTTTTAAACTTTAGCAAAAGGGAAACATAAAGTAGTATTTTAATTTTAAATATACTATCCTTTCATTATTAATAAACATAGGGAGAAATAAATGCTCAAACTTATTGGGCATTCAGATTTTTTAAACTATGTCCTGCCTTTTCAGATTCATTGATAATTTATCTACTGGATATTTCTTTATCCACGTTGATTTTAGGAGTTGCTACAATATTTTAGATACTAGTCATTGGTCCTTTTACATAAGAAACAAATACAAATTTCTGCTTAATCACGACTCTTGTTTCTTTTTTCTTTTTATTTTTTAACATTTTTATTGATTTATAATCATTTTATAATGTGTCAAATTCCAGTGTAGAGCACAATTTTTCAGTTATATCTTGTTTCTTTTTTTAAATTATAATATAGCTGAATCTATAAATATTTCCATCTTAGATAATTTTACTCAATACTTTTACAAAAAGAAAAATAAGCAATATAAGAATTAGGAGAAAAAAGTCAAATACTGTTATCTGCAGGGTATATTTAAATAGGATACATACAAAAATCAGAAGAATCAGCAGAAAGACTAATAAAGTGTGAGTATAAAGTAGCTGTAAAGATCAAAACATACACCTGTACGTACATATGTATATGTATAACTGATTGCTTTGCTGTATACATGAAACTAACATTGTAAATCGACTACACTTCAATAAAAAAATAAGAATTAAAAAACCCATAAACCTAAGCAATGCAGAAAATGTGCTTAGAAACTTCAATAAGATACCATTTGCATAAACATTCTATTATCACATAGCCAAGAATTACGCTAAATATATTGGCTCTTTGGTGAGCAAGTTATTCAGTGAAACAGAAGTGTAGATAAAGACGCATGGGCAAACGTTAAGATATCCATCCTTATCAAATAAAGCAAAAAATATTCATTGGCTGATAGAAACCTAAACAATTTGGGAGCAGGAGTTGGATGGCTTTCAAATTTATGGCAGAACAAATCTCTCTAGATTTATGAACCAGTTCTAAAGAAGAAAAAGGGAGGACTTCCTCTACTAGATGGAAGATAATATTGCAAAGCCAGAGTCTGGCACTTTGGAAGATACAGGCAAACAGGCCAATAAGGAAGTGTACAGGGAGCCTGGACTGCAAACCACAGTGGGTCAGAGCCTGGACACCCCAGCTCAGGACCACCAGGCTGGAAACCTTCCTCACCACACAGAGGAAGTAAGATCGGATCAGTCCCTCCGTCTAGAATCGCTGAGATGTGCTGTATGAACGTGGGAGGCAAAACACTTGTGGAAAAATATAGGACGATGTTTAAGAAAATCTTCCCCAGCTTAAAGTCATAAACAAGTTTCAGGTCTCAGAACAGATAAACTGGCTGATAATGAAAATGTTCATCTTGTCACTTTGCGGAGAATAAGTCTTTAGAGGTATCTCAATTCCTACCAAATTAAGTCAAAATTTTTAGCCTATTTCTCCTGAATGAGCTGCCATCCAGACAAGCCATCAAGGCCACTTTGCCTCTCTTAGCCCTGGTGTGGAGTCAGTTCACAGCGTTCCTTCAGCACCCTGAGCTCTCCCATTGCTTAGCACAGATCGTTGACTCGAACAACCTCTCTGTCCCACTAGGACAGTGCTCCTTAAATGTGATTTTGCCTCCCAGGGGACAGTTGAGAAACTTGCAAACTCTAAGGACATGTCTGATTGTCACTGCTGGCGGAGGGCACTCTGCTGGCATCTAATGGGTGTAGACCAAGGATGTGACTAAAATCCTGCAGTGCACACCACCCTCCCCATCACAACAGAGAATCATCTGGCCCAAAGTATCAATAGTGCTGAGTTTGAGCAACTTTGTCCTGGACCAAGAGCTTCTGGGGGCACAGACTGTTGTTCTCCAAACTTTCATACCCAGCAGTGAAGACAGGAGCAAAGACATAGTTGAAATGCAAACAAATTTTATTGAATAAATTACTAAAATAACTGATTTACTACTGCCAATGAGTGTAATCATTTTTCCTGTGATCTTTTTTTTCTTGTGATCCCTCACAAGACCTGCTATCATAATCACTTATACAAACTTTAACCTCAGATGGATTGCACTGATGTTTATTTTCGCTTCTCAATTTCCAAGTTCTATTAAGTCTATCATACTATTAAGACTGTCTATTAATACTGTAATCCTAACAAGCAACAAAGGAACCATTCTGAAATAAAGGTAATTTAAGGATGCAACTTTGGGACAATAATCTTACAGTCAAATAAAAATATTAATAGATCATGCAGGCTTTAAAACATGCTACAAAATAGCTAAAATCAAGACACATTACTAAAGGAAGAATATAAGCTATTTCATGGATTTATTTACCCTAAACTGACCCAAAAAGACTCTGCAGTATTTTTAACCAGAATTTCAGAACTTTGCTTTCTTTCAATATAAGCAATACAGAAGTAGATATTAAAAGTTCCTCTTATACTCTAGATAACTTATATAAAGATATATACCTTGCTTGCTCTATGAGAATAACTTACATTTCAAGGTATATAAACCTGAAATACAAAAGATGAAGTGGGAGCTTATTTTTGCATCCAGAATCTCCAGTAATGTTTACAAACAAAAGTGGTTTCCTACAAGCTTTGTTCTTGCTGTGTGGGAAGAGGGGGCCCCTGAAAGATCTTTGTGGCCCAATTACGCAACAGTTCGTTTCACTGGGATAATAAGTACTCCGAGGATGCTGGCGAACTGCCAACTCTTATTCTCTTCAAATGTACAGGTTCTTTCCAGAAGTAGCTGGTTTAGAGACCAGCACACTTGCACACTCTCATGAGCCTCTGAGCACTCACTTTTACTATTATGAGCACCAGTCTCCTGTCCATGAAGCAAAGGTCTCGGTTTTACTGGTGGGGTGGGAATGGAAAACACAGGTACACATCTAGTTCCCTCTAGACACCGGTTTCCCGTGAAATTTCTCTCTCGCTTCTCTTTCCAGGAGCGTGTACCAAAGCTGATGTCAGAGTTCCCGAGAAAGTTTGTCCAGGCGTTTAACGGGGCTGATCCGTGGGGCCAGGTTGATGAATGGGGAGGTCACCCTAGCAGATTTGCTTTATGGGGTTTTTGCTCACCAAATTGCAATAAGCCATTCAGCTGGCCCACACGAAGGAGATTTATAGCGCAGGTGGGAAGCGAAGTGAAGAGGGCTCTGGGCAGATAGGGAAGATTTACGTTGTGTGTGTGTGGCGGGCAGGGTTCCTCAGAGAATGTTCACAGGCACACAGCCGGGGGTCCATTGACGAATGCAAACTGTTCTCATTCTACTTGTAGGTGAGACAAAGTCCCATGTGTCATTAAACACCTAGAGTCGGATTTTACGTTGTTTTGTGCAAGAACATATGTTTACGGGATGCTGCATAAATCAGTGCTGTATAGATCCAATTCCACACTTCGTTAGGAAAGGCCAGTCAGTACTGGCTGAGATAATGATGGACCCATCCTACTATGATTTTTTAATTGAAAGCACGTGGGGAAGTGAGTCCTGTCTAACTCCCTCGTGGGGGATGAGGAGAGAGAACCAGAGGAAGCTCACCACTCTGAAGAAGTGGAAGCCTAGCGTTGCTTACTAATGAGGTCTCAACCCTTGTCTCCACCGCGAAGGGGATCCGTCATGTCCCGCACTGAGCCAGTGCACACCAGTCTCCCCCAGGGAGCCGGGCACTCACACACCTGCACAGTCAAACCGGAACTCCCAGCCAGCAGGTGTGCTGTGCTGTATCAGGAAGAAAGCCTGTCTGCAGAGTCTTAGAGGAGACCACCGCTCTCTTTAAAGACTGCAAAAATAATGGAAAACCAAATATTTTGAGTTGCAAATTCTCTGTAAAGTAACTTCCCTGCTCAAGAGGTTATTCCAAAATAAGTAAGCTAGTGGACAACTGGAATGAGATTAGTCTCACCCATACCAACCCGCTGTCTTCAACCAGGCAGTCCACTTGTGTTGCGCCCGGGGACAGATCCGGACCCCGTCCTTGGTGAAAGCCACTAGCCCTTCAGTCTTGTCTATGTCTTTTTCCTGCCCTTCTGCTCATCCTGCATCTAGGCACACTTCTTTAAAGTCTAAAATGCACTGATCTGCTTCAAGCAGGGGTCTACATAACACAGCTGGCAAAGGTAACCTCGTGGATGGCAGAACCCCTCCTATCAGCTGCTTTCATCTTCAGGGGTGAAAGTAAATTTGAGAAAATAGCCCACATGTTTGTTTCTTCTCCCCTATGACCACCTCAGTGCAGGCGAGAGACAGAGGTGGCCATTCACCCCTGGCTGGGGAGGGAAATCAGGTAAATTAACGTATAGGTAGGTGGGGACAGAGGGGCCTGAGGGGGGTCCAGGCAGACAGAACCGGACTTCTCCTGCCTGAATGGAACTGAAGTTTAGAGAGAAACAGATGAACTTAGAGGATCTGCCCTCTAGTCCCCAGCCCCCCTGGACAAGATACTGTGAAGATTTTTTAAAAGCCTCCTGGGAGCAGAGAACCTGTGGTCACATTCCAATGAATGGCCCAGGGAAGAAGGAAAGCCTCGGACAAGGGTCCCCTTGTAACTCCAGAGGAAGATGCAGCTTCACAAAAATCCCAGGGGTCTCAGAAGGGCAAAGGTGTAAGAGAGACAAAGAACATATCCAGCCCTCACTGCCGGGATGAGGATCAGCATTTGAAGAATGTGATTTGGAAAGGAAGTGCCTGCATCTTAGTGACCTGTGTCCCCAGGGAGGCTGGCAGGTCCTAAGGCAACACCAATGAGATGAGTCCTCAAGCAAGAGGCCAGCTGAGGTCAAAGTGGGTCAAGGGGGGGGGACCCCTGACACGCCTTCCCCAGAGGGGCTGGTGCACCACCTCAGCTCCAGCCCTCCGCTCCTGGCTCAGCTTCCCTTCAGCAGACAAGTTGAAAACCCTTGGCGCTGTTGCTATGCCTCCCCGCTTTCCCCAGCATCCCCGAACTTTAATGTTCACAGGGGTCACCTGAGGACCTTGTACATCTCAGAGTTTGACTCAATCATCAGAGAAACCTTAAAAACAATGTTTCTATAAATTACAATGCAAAGCCAGTATTGTACACCTAAGGTTAGGAATAAAAAACATAAATAACAGATGTGCCAAAAAATGAAATACATTGCACATAGTCTGACAGCAGTAAAGCAACTGTGGCTGAAAAAGAAACCCAACATCCTGATGATCAAACTCCTCTTCCACTTTGAGCCCACAGTTCCTTACAGGGCAGATGGCAATCAACACCCCTCTCCCATCATGCTTCACACTTACCTGAAGCAAATCAAGCCACCTGATCACATCCAGATGCGGCAGCTGCGAAGAGAACCAATAATCTCCTTCCACCTGAAGTGTGGTGTAAGCTGAGGGCACCCAGGCTGTCCACACAGTACCACGCGCGTGGGTAAGCAGCATCCTTTTACTGGATGGGAAAAGCCAGAAAAAACAAGACTACAGCAGTCATGAAAATCGGAGCCTAGGAACTTCATTCCCACGTCAAGCCAGCTAGTTTCTTTATTCTCTGAGCCAGATGCTCATTTCGTAGCTGAAGTATATTGTTAGTGATTGTCAAGAACTAAGATTAGAAACATATGTTCATCACCTCTGCCTACGAATAGTTCAGCATGGACTGTTTTTCTCATTTTATTTAGAGCAGGTCAAACAGTTATTATTTCAAAGCTGACCTGCAAAAAATACAACATGCACAATTTCTTTTGCTAATTGCAGTTTTTAAAATTTTTTTATTTTTTGCAAGCTAGCAAATGAACTCAATTAACTGAAATATAGCCATGCATCTTAGCACCGTAATTAGTGCAGCCTTCAGGTAGGGGATACCGATGGCCTAGTTAAGCTGCAAAAGCATAGGAAGAGCCTTCAAATTCTAGCGTTCACGTCTGAGGTGGGGACTGGTAATGAGATCCAGGACTTTTCATCTCTAAAGTTCTGCCTTTCATGGGGCCATGACTGAAGCCGAGAATAATCACCATCTGAGCACAGCTCCCAGCATGGTCCATGGAGTCTAGAGGAGCTGACACAAAAATCATTCCTGGGTCAGCCCAGTGGGCATTGGTCATTGAGAACAGTGTGGGAGCAGGTGCTTCTCTGCAGGGGCAGCGGAACATGAGCAGTGAAAGTTATCAGAAGCTCAGATGCCATTTAGGGGCATTTAGGAAGGTGGATGGGCACATCCTGGCCCCAAATTGATGCTATGGGTAGGGCAGCCTTTACAAAAGTTGGGACTCAGATGACAAAAAGTTAGATGGTAGTTATCATTATCTAGGAGCTGAGAAGAAAATGAAGAAAAATTCTCTCTCTCTCTCAATTTGCCATGTGAGGTCACATGAGAAAGTGGCCATCTGTGAACCAAGAAGAGAGCCCTAACCAGACACCCAATCTGCTGGCATTTGATATTAGACTCTCAGAATCCAGAAATACGTGAAATAAAAGTTTACGGTTTTAGCCACCCGTCGTGATGTCTTGTTACAGCAGCCCCGACTAAGAACACATGAATCTACAATTATCTCAGTGGTTGAAAGGAAGTAGAGATATCATTTTCCTGGTTTAAGCTCAGTGCGCTGCCCCCTTTTCCAAATATACATCCCCCTGCAGGAGTCCACAGGCACATCTGTGTATCCCTGGATTTACGCACAGAGTAAGATCTGATGCCCTGGTGCTTCGTGGGAAATGTTGGCAGCATCACACCAGTGTCAACTGCAGCACCTTGAGATGGGAATTTAGGAAATACTTGATGTGATTGAATTAAAATTAATATTATCATAGTGTTTCAAGTTTTCCAAGATGAGGTCCTCTTTACAGAGGATCTGATAAAGTGAGACAGAGAATGACTATTTTACAATTGAAGAAACATACTAGAAAAGCCACAGGGCTTTCTGAAGACGCACTGATGGAAAAGTGAGTCTCTCACTGCTTGGCTCACCGTTACCGCTGCCCATGATGCGGCCACACAACGGGTTATGGGCTAGTTTGCTGTACGTTGTTACATCACTTTCAGTGTGTGTTATGCATGTACTCTTAATAAAAATGTCTACACACAAAAAGAGGCTTTGGTGAAGTTTCTAGGTCAGAAACCGAGATGAAAAGAGAGCTTGAGAAATCTGATTTTGTAGAGACGCTTTCATTGAGACTTCATGATAAATTACGTTCTCTCTTCACTTTGATGCTGTCTTGGGTTGTAAGCTAGCTATTCAGAAAGTTGTTTCTTAGAAAAATCTACAAACCTGTTAGCAATCTCTTTGTAATGCTCATACGCTGTTTAAATTATTTTTTCTCCTTTTTAGAGTCAGTAGAAAACTACCCATATTTCTTCTGATCTCTCAGGGCTATTTGAAATGTATGCAGGACCTTGAATCTGCTTCATGGTCCTCACTGAAAGCATTACAAAAATACTAATTAAAACATAAGCATAACTGAAAATCACAAATGAGGCGTCTTGGTAAATCATGAAGAAAGTGACTATATCATTGGTGGAACGTATTTATTTAGAAGTGTTTCCCTTCCATTTTATTTCACATGTTATGCCTTTATTGTCAACATTTATCATTTGGTTAAATAAAAGAATGGATGGTTTAAAATGAATAAGTGATGGTGTTCCTTTCTTTGGCTTCAGGTTTATAGAGTATCTTCATTAAAATAAATAGATGTGTTAGTTACTGGGATAAAGCAAAATCCCCATTGAAAAGCTTCACAATTAAAAATGCATGCAGGAGTATAAGCATTTTGAGTCCATTTTCCACTCTTTTCACATTAACTTTAGCTAAATTAATTACGCCCATGTCCTGCTGGGCAAAGTCCTTTCCTCATTACTCTGTTTTGTCCTCTCCTCTCCCTATTGTCACTGAAAGACCTTGAGGCCTAAAATAGCAACTAATTATTTTGCACCTTTGCCCCTCACTGTTCAAAGCGGTGCCTGATGTTTTGACCGTGAGGCCCATTAACACAGAGCTCATTAAAGCCGCACAGAATGAACGAACTCACAATAACAAAGATTTTGTGTTCAGGGTTAAAGCTGAATACATTACACTGTCTCCACAAAATAGGAATTCCAGGCCAATATCAGTATTATTATTATTATCATCAAAGTGTAATGAAAAGTGTGACAACAGTATTATGTCGCAGGTAAGCAGCCGGAGCAAACAAGCATATCAAATAGCGAAGGAGCATAAGGCTCCGTTAGATCACGCGGGAAACACAAAAACGTGGCGTTTAACACATTGCTGCTAATGACCGGAAAAGCAGTGCTAGAAAAGCAAGCCGCAGGAGGATCCTTGCTTGAATGTGAATACAAAATTTTAACAGATTATTCACAAAGCCAGCAAGTTAAAATGAACAAAAAGTAAATGCACGTGATCAATTTGGGTTTATTTATCCCAGAAATTCAAGTCTGGTTTAACGAGTGAAAAATAACCCGCCCAGATGCAAGCGCACATACGTGCGTACGCTCGTGTGCACGGACACGCTCGCACGCGCGCACACACACACCATTTTCTTATGCCTTACAGACAATTAGGAGTTTTTAAAACAAAGAAGAAGAATTGTACGGGATAGTATAGGAATACCTTCACAACCTTCATAACTGAAAAATACAAATTACAAAATAATATAGCTAGTAAAATGCTTTGTGCTTATAAAAATATACATGAAACAAAGCTATTTATTATTTGTATATACATTTACATAATAAATGTTTATATGTGCATACTTGTATGTATACATATACAAATTTGTATATATGCATACACATATCTGTATATATCATTTCTGAATAAAACTGGACATGCTGTATTTAAAGTTCAAGGAAGACAGACGCTACATTTTAGCATGGCTACCTTTGAGGAGTCTAGAATTTGAGGGAGGCTGACCAGTGGAGAGATTGCCCTGTTCTTCTTCACAATGTGACTGTGTAACCATTTTCCTGGAGATGATTGTAACAATGCTCCCCACCCCATATTTTATTACTAAATACAAAGGTGCAACGAAAAGTTTGTGGCTATCGTGAGTTCTCTTTTCCCATGTGCATATGTTTTAAGATTAGATTTGGAGAAGTGAAAATGATGAATTAAAAGTGTAGCACGTTGATCATGTCCATAAAGACTCAGGTTGTACTTGGAAGGCTGGACCAGTCCATCCCCCAAAGAATGACAGTACCCATGTCCCTACATGGTCAACAAAATTAGATGGTGCCATTCTTATATTTTTCAATCTTGTAGATCTTATGGAACAAAATTATACTTCAATATTATTTTCGCATATTCAGCTCTCAGGCAGAGGGTTGGATCTTGTGTGTATTTGTGGGTCCTTGAAGTTTCCTCTCATCTGAATTCCCTTTCTCCACTCATGGTGTCCTCATCTACTGGATTTTAATGTTTTTTGAATATTTATATAGATTTTTAAATACACTCTAAATAGTAATCCTTTTCCTTACACATGCTGCAAATATTTCTCCAGTCTTTAGCTCTTATTTTAATTTCATAGTGACTTTGTCTTATTGAAACATATTTTCATGATGTCAAATTTACCTTTGTTTCCTTATGGTGGTTAGATATAGGGAAAAAAACCTCTCATTTCCTATTTGATCACAAAGTTATTTTTATCCCAATATTAAAATTAATTTCTTTAATTTTCTTATAATACATTTATAGCTTTGCTTTCTTTTATATTTATTTCTTTGATATTTCTGGAATTTATTTTTTGTGATTCCTTTATTACTGATTTGAAATATCACCTTTGTGAAAAATTGCTTTTATATGTATATATATGGTCTCTCAATATTGTGTATTATGTTTCAATGACTGAATTTCATATTTCAATATCAATACCATGGTTTAATGGCTCTGGATTTATAATGTGCCTTGCTGCTTGGTAAGGCAAGTCCCTTTATTGTTTTGTAGGTCTCTGATTATTGCTGGGGAATTTTTCCCAGATGAATTTATAATTAAATTATCAATAAATGAAAAATAAATAAAATAAATGAAAGAGCTCCTGGGAAATGTTTTATCAAGATTTGCTGGTCTGATATTGTAATTACGGCGGGACTGTTCTCTTTTCATTCCTGGATCTGCCCAAATGGGAAGACTGAATCTCTCTCCACGTATTCGAGGTGCAGATAGGTTTTACATAGTTTCATATTTTTAAACAAAAGGCTTTCAACATTCCTTGCTGGAGTTTCTTTTAGATGTTTTGTAGGCTTTTTTGGCAGCTACTGTGCAGAACTGTTTTCTTGTTCTTATAACAGCTAAGTGGTTATTCCTTTAGAAGATGACTCTTCCCCTTCCATGCCTAACACATGCCAACCCACCAAAGTCAGCCGTCGTAGTAGGCGAACCATCAGGTTACAGGGACTTGATTGCACCAGGAACTACTGTGAGACATGCAGAAACCCTTGTTTCTGACCCCCTAAGTGACAGGGGGCTGAGTTCACACAGATATGGCTTCAACCAAAGTTGGACCAAGAAATGAGGAGATACAATTTGAACACCAAAAGCACTTCACCTTTTCCGAGAGTAAACTTCAAAACCTGTGTATTATCTGGCCATGTATATGCATATGCCTAAAAGAACAGTATTTCATTTTGTTACCATTTGGTTTAATTTTATTCCAAGGCTAGTAAAATTATCTAGTCTTCCTGCACTTGCTTTTTCTTTCCTCAGTGTTGTTGCAAAATTTAATTCATGCTACTGCTTGTAGCTATAGTAAATTCCTTTTCAGAGCTGTTTAATATTCCATGGTGTGAATCCATTATCCCATTGCTATGTGTATTGTTTGCTCTTAGCAACAACCTCTTGAACTCTCTTAACTTTTGGTAAGATGAGCTGAAGTTTATCCATAAATGTAATCACTGGGCCAATGAATACACCAACTTTCAACCTCACCAAAAAGTATCAGAATGTATTTAAAATATGTATGTAAATATATTTGTACCAAATTACATTCACAACAGCTATCGATCGATAAAGGAATGTATTAAAACAAATTATCACCAACATTAGAAATTTTTAGACTCCCTAATTTAACAAAATATTTAACAAAATTATTTTTTAAATATTAGATGCTCAGTGCTTGACATTTTGAACAGGCAGTCCAAGTTTCAAAATATTCTATTTTTTTTTCTATTTTGATCCTTAATTAGGAAATTCACATTTCAATTTCATCACTGTTTAATTTCAGATTTATACATGCTGACAGAAATCTTGAATTTGCCCTATTGATCATATTCACTCTTTGAAAATATCAACAAGAATTCCACAACATGTTATATTTAATAGACAACTGTGTACTGGGTTTCTTTAAAAAAACATATTTGTGCTTATACTTAACCTCAAAATCGCCAGTGGAATTTGATATAAATAATAAACTTTGGAAGGTATCACTGTATTATTACTAATATCACTTAAGTATCTTTTAATAATTCTTCCTTTAATAAAGTTGGCTTGTACGGTAATGTCAATAACTTTTTTTTAAGATACTATTTTAATCATTTTAATTTTCACAACTTTAAGGTGAATTGCCATTCCTGCTAATCACTGCTGTTATTTTCACACCCACAGAAAATACTTTTTTTTGTCAAAATACATATTAAAATAATGAAACACAAGAGTTTGTTCTGCTACTGTATTTGTGTCAGGTGTTTCTGTAAATGTAATACGTACTGCTTACATTTGACAGCATTAGACTGTTATAGTAAAACACACAAAATGGACAGAAAGTGGAATTATGATATTTCTACATCATCTCATCCTTTAATCCGATTCATCATAATTTTGATGAACCATCTTACATTCGCCTCTGAAGGATAAAAGCAATAATGCCAGCTTGTTCACCTAATACTTTTCTTATAAAGGTAAAAAGAACATTTAATATGATTTTTTCCTTTTATATTTTCCTCCATTTGTGCTGTGAAAGCTTCTTGTGGGTAGAATTTAAAGTGTATTTTAGTTTTAATTTTTTGGCTACACTTGGCAAACTTTTTCTTGATTTGACAGGATCTTAGCTATTACTACCTGGTTTCTACTTCTCCTGCTGGTTTATTTCATTTGGGAGCCCTTCAGGGTTTTAAATTCTTTTCTCATCTCCTCTCAATCTATGTCTTCTGTTCTCATCTACATGCTAAAGACTCCATGTTTATATTTTCGCTCCAATCCCTCCACTGAGATTCAGATCCATTTATGAAGTTTCTGAAATCCATTCATCATGTGGACCATTTCTGTTCCCCCATATATATTCAGGCTTGGGTCATGGCATGAGGTTATACTTAGTGTATCAAAATTTATACAAGGTAATTCAAGGTATATATTTTCATTTCTACTTACATTGAAGGAACTGGGGATTACCATACATAAGCAATTTTCTAAAGATTATACAAACTGTAACTGGTGAAGCTGAAACTCAAACTAAGGTGTGTCTGATGCCCAAGTTTTGCTCCTTCCAACACAACAAATCATAATAAAAAATATTTCTAACAGACAGATAAAAAAAGGGGCTGGATACAAGTGCTAGCCAAGCAGGTCTTTCTAGCACTGGAGGATCTAGTAAAGGGCTCCTTGTCCCCATCCCAACTCCACTGGATGCTTGGAAAGGTTGTTGACTCCAAGGAGGGTGGATCTGGGCCCTCCAGTAAATCTCTCTTGGAAGTCATGCAATTTAAGCTTCCAACACTTCAGAGTTTAAACTTTTCATAGAAGATGAGCAACCATCTACTTGTTAAAAAAAAAGATCCCATTCCACTTGGGAAATTGGTTCTTCTGACTGAGGGCCATTCCTTAATTATCACTGAGACAGCACAGCCTTCACCAGGATCAATCATAAGGAGGCGGAAAGGAATACCATCTCAGAAGTGCTGAGTGACTGAGTCTGGAGAAATTACAGGTGATGAATTCTCAATGCAGCAGCAGAGCCACTGAAGTCTAAGCATGTAAGTGAAGAAAGCCATCTTAGAAGGTTCTGCTGAGTCACTAAAATTTGAGTTTCAATGAGTCTAGGAAACAAAAACCCTATCTCAGCTGCTGTGTTTCCAGTGCTTGGCTCAGGGTCTAGCAAAGGGGTGGAGAGTAGGGGTGGGAGACTCAGTGAAATTTTGTGCATAGTTTAATGAAAGAGTAAGATAAGACAGTAATGACAAAGAGTCCAGAGAAAAATTACTGGGGCTTCTTTGCATGATCTTCATATTGACCAAGGAAACAAGCCAATCACCAATTCCTGTTCTGCATTTGCATACAAGGGCAGTTGATAAACTCTAGAAGCTCAGGACAAGGATGGGTAGAGTACAGACTTCCTGCCTTAGGGATTAATACCTACAGTTCTGTCTCACCTCGACCAGAAGCATCAACGTTCCTATGGAATGTTACGTATCATACAATTCATGCACAATTGGTGCCTGGTCCCTTTAAAGATCTTTCTGCACCATTCCCTGCCCTTGTAAAATTCACCTCCATGTGATTCTTTGTACCTTTCTCTTCGAAGACATTGGCACCAAGGATTTCTTTGTTCATCAGCTCAATTATCAAGCCCAACTTACCTACAGAATGTGGGAGATGAATGAGCAATAATAGTCTCCTACCACATTAGCTTAAATTATAATCCATGACCCATGTTTATTTCAAGGTTGCATACGTAGAGTTATGTTCACTCTTGTTTCATTAGATCCTGATTTTCTGTATTCCTGGTTCCCATAAATGTTTGTTTTCATAAATAAACAAAGAAAAAATTTTAAATGAGGGAAAGATATCATTACATTGCTTCCATGATGTAATGACAGGGTTTTAGGTGAGGGGACTAAAGAGAGGGGAATGGATTTTAAGAGGTTGGCTCATTTGATTGTGGGCTTTAACAAGTCTGAAATCATAGGGCATGCTGGCAAGCTGGAAATTCAGGGAAAATCTGATGTTGTAGTCTTGAGTCCAAATCCTGCAGGACAGCAGATGGGTAACCCAGGTAGGGTGTCTGTATTGCATTTATAAGGTAGAATTCTCTTTATCAGGAAACCTCTGTCTTTGTTTGCTCTTAAGGACTTCAATTGTTTGGATGAAGATGAAGCCCACTCACTTTATAGACTTTATTCAAAGTCTGGTGATTTAAACGTCAATCACATCTAAAAGTCACCCACACAACAACATCTAAATGTTGGACTAAACAACTTGGCACTACAGCCTGGCTAAGCTGATGCATAAAATTAACTGTCAGTCACAGAGAGGTTAAGTATCTTTTCAGGGCTGCATAGCTAGGAAGTTCCAGAGACATATTTTAAAGGCCATCAGTCCACACGAAGCCCACCCATTCAGCCACTGCACTGAACTAGTCTGCCATTGTCAGTTGTGTGAATTTCCATTTTCTGTCTTAGGGAATCAAAATTCAAAGACCAAAGAAAAAAATTTAAAAAGAAACACTCAACGACAAGCCCCAAACATAAAAAGTGAGCTAAGCATGGGCACGCACAAGGTCAGAAGGAACTCAAGCCATTTCTAAGCAGTGACTGACCAACAGTTCATAGCCTCCTATGAGCAACTGCCATTCAGAGTACAAATTTTCTTCAGTTAAAGACACTGTGGCAGGAGAAGTGCTGTGTCATGGAGGAGTGACAGGCGTGTTGGCAAGAGCAGGAGCTAAGATGCAGATAAGCCTGTGGATAGGACTTACTGCCTCTGTTCATAGGATTCATAAGGGATTTCATTACTGGAGACTTTTCTCCTCCTTTTTACATTTTCATGAATTAGACACCGAGTTTCAGCAATCACTTTCAAGTCTCCTACAATTCTCTGGCTGGAGAAACAGCTAAGAAAATATCTGTGTCTATCATAAAAATAAATTTAGAAGACACTAGAGTCACTTAATGGCTTATTTATGATAAACCATTAGGTATTTTTTTAACAGCATTATATATTTTAAATAAAGATGGTATAATTACGTTCCAAATCTTCCTAGAAAGCTGTGCACCCATGTAATGAGACAGATGAGGCATCAGGTGTTGTAGTGGCTAAACCTCCACCTAATAACTGAAGATCATAAGCATCAGGAGGTTCTGCCAGATAATTAACATTGTTGAGAATGAAAGTATTGTTATTATCAGAAAAAAAGCATAAAGAAATGTTCTCAGCTACAAGGAGCAACACACACAAAGCAGAATCTGAGATAATCATCTTGGATCAAAATTGGACCTTCCTCTCACTGAATAAAGGACTTCGTTGCTTTACATATTGTGGTGGGCAATCAGGAATGAGAATGCAGTCAGTGAAACAGGAGGTGAGAAGGTGAGGGGGAGAGGGTTGAGAAAGAGAGAGAAATCTTTTACTTGCTTTTTAAAATTTTTTAGAATTTAATTACTTATTTTTTAAGAGCGTCATAGGCTCTATATGAACAAAATATCTCAGGAACCCCGGAACTTAGAAAAGATGGTCCCTGGAGTTGAGCGAGGTCATCCCCACGTGGAACCTCATGCCGTGTCTTGAGGCACCAAGACTCAGGCTTTGTCAGTTCAAGTTCTTTCTTCTTCTTTGCTCTGCCTCTGCCCCATCTGGGCTTCCTCAGGGACAATTTTTATTTACTTTTTTCCCCTCCTGGAGTCTTCTTTTTCAGTTTCTTTTCATATCTCATAATTTATTGTTGAAAGTTGAACATTTTAAATAATATAATGTGGCAACTCTGGAAATCAGATTCCTCCCCTTCTCAGGGGGCTTTGTTGTTATTGTTTCCTTTTGCTTGTTGACTGACTTTTCTGAACCAGTTCAACAAATGCCATATTCTCTATTGCGTGTAACAACTCAAGGTTCTGCTTAGTAAGCTTAGTGGTCAACTAATTATTTGACAGAAATTTTCCAAAATGACTTAAACCAGTAAGTCCCCCAACGTTTGCTGAGGGGCTCTGTGTGCTTGTTGGGTCAGACCTTAATTGCTCATACAGGCAGTTTACAACTTGGCCTTACCCTTTAATTCCTACTTGTGCAGAGCTCCAAGTCCAGCCACAGTGAGAGATTAGGGCCTTCTTGGGTAGAAGAGCCCTGTGCTTATATACAGCTGCTCACATGGGTGTGGACTTCAATATGTAAGACCTTTTCAAAGTCCCGATGAGTATCTCATTCTGTAGTTTCTCGCTTTAAATTCTCAGGTCAACTTCTTGTTTGCTCCAGCTGATTCATCTTGGGCAGCCACAGTGTTAAACAACTACTGCGAATTGTTTTCAAGAAAACCTCCCAGGGGAAAGGCTGTTACTGACTGAACTCTGGGTTGGGTGTAGGCTGATGAGTTGAAGTCTCTAGAAAACTTATACACCAAAGAATAACACTTCCCTAGGATGGGGTTTTGGGGAGTTTCAACCTGTTCTGTCCCCTTCAGTAGCTTCTGGAATGTTGTTTTTCATTGCTGCCATGATCGCTAGGCTCTTGGTTTTTAAGGCTATCATGGAGGGTGATAGGAAGGGACCAAGTTACATTACATTAAAACATCACTGGATTTTTTTTTTTTTTTTTTGCTAATATTCAGCTATTATCTAGAATAAATGCTCCTTAAATTTTTAAAAAGCTTGGATATTTTCCAGAGTTTTGAAAATGTTGGTGTTGGCAATTTTTGCCAGTGTTTTTACTGTTTATAAAGAAGGGTCATATTTTAGAGGGCCACTGACTGCCATTACACAGTGGCTTTTACTAGCTGCTTTTTACATGTGGGATGCGTTAAACATAGAGTTCAATATTCTTCCTCAGTTCTCTCTGCCAGAATAAAAGTCTCTGTAATCATTTCTCCAATACCAATTTCTTTTCTCCTTATCTGTGAAATAATTCCGTCAAAAATACTGCAAAATATCTGGCTTCTTGAGAAAGGATGGTCACGTGTAATATTTTAATAAAATGTACAGAAAGCAGAAATATCTTTTATATGTACAGAGACACAGTTGCCTTCTCATAAGGGAAATTTTAAAATAACATGAGCCATTATTCTTTTTAAGTTTAGCAATTTGAAAGATGTTGAATAGATATCATGACTTTCTGTACCGCAAAATATATGCTTTATTTAGAAAGGTTTAAACATGTATTTTGATCAAAATTACAGTTACATGTTTTTTTCTTACATGTAATTTATGATAATTCTTTGTGAGTAAAACTCTTTCTGAAATTAATTATTATAGGGCAATCAAATAGTTCAATATGAAAAAGTCAACTTGGGAAAATTTTAGCTAATTTCAGATTTGAACCTAAAGTTAAAACTTGGTTTTATCTCATTCCACTCACTGCATCAGCCCAGAGAATGTCAGTCTTTGTGTGTGTGTGTTTTACCCACTCTTCTAGGTAAACACACATTATTTCAGTTTTCTTGCCCAAATTTAGGGAAAGGGCACAACTCCTTCTAAGCCTAGGTGTAGCTCATGCATCTTCCTGGAAACCTGTATTTTATCTCTGCCAGGAAATTCAAAATACTTGCCTCCAAGGTTTTGGGATGCAAAACCATTAAATTTGTCAGTGTTTGTTATTTCCACTTAAGTCTTCAGTGCAGACACTTACACTGCAGACATGAGTGTGAGTGAGGTGTTTTGTTGTTTTCTGTTTGTTTTTACTTGTTTAAATTTTTAAAAAAATTTCTTTGGAGAGAAAAGATGAACTGGTGGGAGAGAAATGACCCAGTAAGAGTAAAGACCAGTGGGTGTGAGAATAGCAAGTGTTCTGGCCATTAGGAGAAAGTTTTTGGAAGTGAATCTGATTCCACATAGTCCAACTTTTACTGGCTGTGCAGCCACGCACTCCTGACCCATCCTGCCTTTCAGAGTCATCTGTACTTTTATTAAATAGTCATCATAATATTGGTTGAGACAGGACACGTCACTTTCTCCTCTGCATGTGCAGTCTGGAAGGCAATGATGCCTGGAACAGCAGGATAGCTTTGAAGGTAGGAAAAAGTCATTTGTTTCTAATGCAAAACTTCTATTCGTTTGTCAAATAACAGGATTGACACATTTTCCAGCAGAGAAGTAATGCTGGTAACATCTCTCACGCTGAAAACTTGTCAAGTCACATCACATCAATTGTCCTTTGTCATGCGGCTTGTCACGTAAGATGCAAACTCTGCTGTTTCGACACTTAGCATGTAACATGTCAGGGGCAAGACGGGCGGCCAGAGAGGTTCCGGGAACAGGCAGTGGTGGACACTACTTAGAAGAAGCAGAGAGGAGCCCCAGGCAATGGGGAGAATGTGCCTTCATATGGACTTTTATTCTGCACGTAGTTAAGGGGTATATGATGAGACCATGACCCAGGAAGGAGGAGGGAGACTCCTTAATTTAAGCAAAAGTTTACATAATGACATTGAACACTGTTCTTTCTCTTCATCAGGCCATGTGTCTTACCAGATCTCCTTGTCTCTCTCCTGACAATATACACCGTCCTTCTCAAAGATTCTCTCCTACTTTACCAACTATCAGCCTCACTGAGAATGATCAGTGTAATCAGAGGGGACTATAATTTCCATATTCAGAACTGAATGATCATCTCTCACAAGTTATGCAAAATAGAGAGTGGTTCCAAGTTAAGAAGGCTATGGCAAAAATAGCACAATGTTCTCTGTGAATTAGAATCTATTCCATTAAGTAGGAATAACAAAGACACAATACTGGCATTTTGCTACGTGATGCAGGTGGCTGGTTCCTGAGGGAAATACCCTGGTTAAGATGAACACCTGACCAAGTGAATAGAAATAGTCACAATAGAGAGCAATTCAGAAAAGGAACATATCCCCAAATTACTGAATTATTGAACTACTGTTTCCTTCAAGCCAATATGAATTTATATTTATGGTGTTGTTAAAACATACATTGGCCTTTAAACTTTGCACTCGGGTCCAGTTTATGACCCAAACAGGAAAACACATCCTCTACCGCATAGCTCCACATAGCTCTTCCAGCATCTCTGTACTTCCACTGCAGAATCAAAACACTCCACATGAGCATGAGTTAAATTTCTGCAGCTTACTCGAAATTTAGCATGGAAGGAAAATCGGGGTGCACACAGGAGGCTCCGGGTCTACCGCGGGCATCCGCGTGTGGCGGGATTCCGTCTGCGCCGCACTGGGCTGCGCGAACCTGGGCGGCCCCGCCCGCTCTGCGCCTCCGCATCTGGAGGGGAGGACGCGGGTGGGCCCGCGGGCTCGTGCGCGCTGGAAGCGGCGCCCCACGTGCAGCGTGGGGACCTGGTGGCCCGCCGAACGCGGGGGCGCTTGTTCACTGCGGTCGCGCGGGGAGTCCCCAGAGAACCCATCCCACCGCCTTGTGCTCCTGTCCACGTCTCTTATTAACTCTTAACTCACGGGACTTTCGTTACTGACTCACCTTCCTGTCTCCTTCTGGGGACTCAGAGTTTCACGCAGGCGGGAACGCGAACATTCTAGGGCTTGTCCCCACTGCATAGACTCCCAGCAAACTGTTGTTGAATGAATGAGTGAATGAGGTTCTACCAATCTAAACGTTCAGTGGTTCCCTAATTGACAACAAATTCATGCACCTAACGCGGAAATTCCCCCACAATCTGTCTGCAGCCCACGTTAAAGACCGGCTTCCTCTAGGGGTACCTACTGCTGCTTAGTCTCCTAAGACTAGATGAAGGCTTCTGGCTCCCAAAACACGTCTCATACTTTCCTTTTTTTTTTTTTTTTTTGATGATTCTTTCTTCCCCATTATCATGTACCTTCATCCAAAGCCGTCACTTAGAGTCGGTAAAATGCATTGGGAAACATACCCTTGGAGTAATTAAGTATATTTTGGAAATTAAAAAAAAAAAAAGGTCCATACACAATTTTAAAAACATATAAATTAATGTATTAAAAATACAATGACATATGAAGGAAATTTATATATTTCATAATTTAAGGGAAAATTAAACAGGATTTTTATTATGTCCTAAGTTTTATATATCTGGTCCCCCCTATAATTAATTGCATGTGATTACAGTCATTTAATTACATTCATAGGGCAGAATTAAGCCACAGTAAAGACTTTATGATGTTAAAAAATAAAAATAAAAATATATAAATTAATGCATCTAAATGATCAATTAATTATGGTTAAATTTTATTTGTACCATTAGATAGATCATGGCTAGACTTTTGCCTCATAATAAAGTCATACACTTATTGGAGAAAAACGAATCCCTATTTTAGTTTTAGAATATTGCATTATCACTCAGATATTCCCTTGCAATACAGAAGGTTCAAGGAAGAAATTTAAAATCAGTAATTATTTCTTGACCCATAATTAACCATTGTTAATGTTCCCTAAATATTATTCTAGAATAGCCTCTGAAGAATCACATAGAAGAATGAGTAGAAAAATAGGTACAATAATATAAAGATATATACTTGATTATACAGAACGAACTATTTCAATTAAAGTATCACATTTAATTTAATTTTGCTTGAATTTAGTAGAAGATGCAATGCTGAAGAAATTGTTGAATTTATATTAAATCTCTTAACGTTATGAAGTATTAATTTTCTAGAAAATTCTCTGAGACTAAGAAAAAGGATTATCATAAACATAAAATTTGGAATTGTTTTTGTTGCTGCTGTTTTAACCACGTTTGAATTTTAGGTGGTCCATTGATGGACATCTTCTCCCTGCATCTTCACATCACCTTCCCTCAGTGTGTGTCCTGCATCCCAATCTCTTCTCACAAGAACACCTGTCATGTTGGATTAGGATCCACCGTAATGTCCTCATCTAAACTAATGACCTCTTTCAAGGCCTTATCTCCAGGTACAGTCACATGCTGAGGTACTGGTGCGCTAGGAATGAAATCTATGAATTTGGGGTGGGACACAGTTTAGCTTATAATATCTAGTAACATAATAATTTATAAAATTTTCAGTATATTTATTTTCTCTATCCATATAAGTGGTTATACAGCTACCCGAAAAAAATCAATCCACTCATTTGAATGATAAAAGCAGAACTCGACACCTCAGTAAGTTCCTCCTGAAAAAATTTCCACACAGACCTACAATCTACCGTGATGGGGCCAGACTAGGTTCTCACTAAGTTTCATAAGGATACAGCAAGTGGTTAGAGATGGAACTTGTTTCTGGAATGTTCACCAAATTGGTGACACAAACCACATTGCCTTTTTATCAATATTTATAAACACAGTATTACATTACTTACTTATACCTTTAAGTTCAGTAAAGGATACAGGGCAGGCAACAGTTTCATGGACTCACTAAAAACATCACAAATACAAGGCAGGGAGTGTATCCAGGACGTGGAATGTATATGGGGCACTTCAAGAATAATTATTTTAACCAAACATGAAAAAAAAAATGTTAAATATCTGTGAAAACATAAACAGATTACACTACAGCAGGAAAATATTTCCCACTGGTTTAATTCTACATAGTAATTTAAATGCCAGGGAACTCCTGCACATGCTATATAATTATATAAATTTATTGCTTAAAGAGACAGCTGATTTATCATTTATATTTTTTGTTACACAGATGATTACATTTATTCTGTTCATTTCTTCAGGCTTTATACTATTAAAAAATAATATTATATATTTATTTGGTAAACACAGAAAAGGAGCCTGCAATTGTATCTGTAGTTCTGTGTATAGTTAGAAAGGAAAAAAAAATTCCTCAAAGCTAACAAGCAAATATGCTGCATTTCTTGGTCTTAATTGTCTGAGTGCTCAGCTGCAAAATCAATGCAATAAAATACTCAGAGATTGATGGTCGGGCTCTCTGGAGATGGAGTTTCTCAGATGCTCACTGGGACATCACAGAGCTTCCTCATGCCCAGCGTTCACGCTCCTGGTATATTAAAAAACACATGTGAATGTCAAAACAAAAATTGAGAATGCACACATACAAGAATAGAATCATCATATATCATCTGAAGAAAAGACCACGTTAATTTGAAGGCTTTTGCTCATACGTTCCCATGACAACTGGCCTCCTGCCTGTCCCCAGCCCCACATGCAGCAGGCTCCGTGCTCCCGCTGTCTCCCCAGGACGAACCCAAAGGTGGCAGAGCTGTCATTACTAGGGAGCCGTGGTTTAATCATGACTGTCGCCATCTCCACGTGTCTTTGGCCTCTTCAATGGGTTAGTTCCTATGGCTGCTACAACAAATTATACCTTGGGGGCTGAAAACAACACAAATTAATTTTTTTTTTTTTTACTATTCCGGAGGCCAGAGTTCTGAAATGGGTCTCACTGGACTAAAACCAAGGTGTTGGCTGGGCTGGTTTCTTTCTGGAGGTTCTGTGGGAGAATCCATTTTCTTGCTCCTCCAGGTTGCAGGGGTCGCCGGCGTTCCTCGTCCCCTGGCCCCTTCCTCCACTTCCAAATCCAGCTGCAGTGTGTCCTGTCCCTTTCACACCTCAGACCTCTCTGACCACTCCTTCCTTGTCCTGTGTCTCTAACTCACTCTCCTGCCATCCTCATCACTTCTTAAGGGCCTGTGTGATTCAATCCGCCCCACTAGAATAACGTAGGATAATTGCCCCACTTTAAGGTCAGCTAATTAGCAACCTTCATCCCGTTTGCAACCTTAACTCCTTTCTGCCAGGTAACACACCACATTCACTAACAGCTGGTATTTTGACATGAAGGTCTTTGGAGGGTTGTTGTTCGACCTGCCTCACTTATTTTTTCATTAAAGATAAATATATTGCCCAGTGACTATCTTAAGTACTCATTAATATATTCAAGAAACAAACAAAGTCAAGAAAGAGAGAAATTGTGTGAAGTAATTGAACTTTGGTAAACTGAGTGAATGGCATAAAATCCAGGGAGAAATGGAGGCATGGACCCATGGACCCATGGACTCTCTCTCTCTCTCTCAGGTCTGACGTCACCCCCCCCCCAAGCACAGGAAGAAGTGTGTACTATTCTGTAGGAAAAAGAAAATGTATGCAGAGGGTGGATAAAGGCAGAGCAGGAACAGATAAGCTAGAAAAATTTCCCAGAGACAAATACAGCAAGATGAAGTTAGTTCCACTTAATTTTTCAAATCCCCTTGGATATAGCTAGCAAATTAGGGCTCCGAAACGCAACAGCAAAAACCAAAGCTCATGTGTTATTTTTAATTAGAGGACACATGTGGAGGCAACGTTACTTATTCCATTAGAAAAAGAATCCGTAAGAAAGTTGGAAGTAGTTGTCTTGCTTCCTCTAACGTTCCTTTCACTTAAATCACGACATTCTTACAAAAAGTAAACATTGAAAAACTGAGGAAAACTTCTCAATGAAAAAGAATGTGAATTCATTGTGAAGGAATGGCCAGTTTTACTTAAAACTAGACCTTTTAGATTGACCATCCTTTCTCCCCCCGTCCCAGGAGGGCTGATGCAGGAAAACCCGTCAGGGTCCAGCGCTGGTGGCCTCCCCAGGTCCTCCTGAGGAGGTTAGAAAACAGCTTATTACAGCCTGAGCTTGTTCCAGCAGCAGGGGCATGGACCTCTCCCAGGCTGGTGAGGGATGCTGTGAGTGTGACGTCAGAGGTCCTGAGTTCCCTCCAGCAGGCTCCTAACTCCTCAGATCTATTTCCTCATCTAAATGTTGAGATAATAATAATATCTGCTCCACCTGTGTTCTTGGAGTCAAGTGAGATAATAAGTAGCAAAAAGTGAGATGCTGACTTAAGGTTTCTAGAGAAACAGAATTAACACGATGAACAGAGAGGTTTATAATAAGAGATTTATCATAGGAGTTGGTTCACAAGATTGTAGAGCCTCACCATCTTCTGTCTGCAAGCTGGAGGACCAGGAGAGCTGGTGGCTTCATTCAGTTCAAGTCCAAAGGCTTAAGAACCAGGGGAACTGATAGTGAGTCCTGGCTGAAGTCAATAGGCCTGAGAATCAGGAGGCCAAAGGTGTAGGTTCTGGTCAGAGGCCAGAGGCTAGAGAACCTGAAGCACCTGTGTCTGAGGACGGAGAAGATGGATGTCCTAGCTCAAGCAGAGAGTAAATCCATCCTTCCTCCCCCTTTTTGTCCTATTCAGGCTCCCAATGGAGTAGATGATACCCACCTGCACTGGTGAGGACCATCTTCTTTACTACTGATTCAATTGCTAATCTCTTCCTGAAACACCCTCACAGATACACACAGAAACAATGTTTTACCCATCATCTGGGCATCTTTTAATCTAGTCACACTGGCACATAAAAGTAACCATTACAGGTGAAAACTACTGTAAAACTAATATTATTTTTTTTACAAAGCTGTTTAGTGTTTCTATCATTTTTACAAAATAAAAAAAAAGTTAACACCTTTATTGTGGTATGGTTCCTGACAGGAAAGTACGCATATTTCAGATGTACACTTTGATGAATTTTGATAGATGGACACACCAATGAAACCACTACCACAATCAAGATAGCTAACATTTCCATCACTCCCCAGCAGGTGCAATTTTCGAATTCCCGATTTATCCCTTCCCACCCGCTTTAATCCCTGGTAGCCATAAGTTTGTTCTCTATGTCTGTGAGTCTGTTTCTGTTTTGTAGATAAGTTTGTTATTGTCCTTTTTTTTAGATTCCACATATAAGCAATATCATATGGCATTTTTCTTTCTCTTTCTGGCTTCCTTCACTTAGAATGGTGATCTCCAGGTCCATCCATTTTGCTGCAAATGGCATTATTTTATTCTTTTTTATGGCTGAGTAGTACTCCAATGTGTGTGTGTATGTGTGTGTGTGTGTATATATATATATTTACCACAACTTCTTTATCCAGTCATTGGTTGATGACATTTGTGTTGATTCCATGTCTTGACTATTGTAAATAGTGCTGCTATATTATAGTTGCTTTGAAAATTCTGTGCACTTTCTGATATGTAACACAACTTTGTAGGAGCATCAGTGCAGCCTTCCACCTCATCATCCATACTGGACACGTGTCTTCATGCATCCTAACCTTAGATAAGAACAATTTCTGTGAAGGGAAATGACATCCCCCAGCTTCCACTTTCAATCCCCACACACCCACCTGTTAGCAACATTTCCTCTAGAGTCCTTGATTACCAATAATAAAAAAAAAAACTTTACATATTCTGGCCTGGGGTAGCAAACCTGAAAAACAGTAAGAGGAAATAAATATTTACAAACAAGAAGAGCAGGGGCTAACAATGCATTACAGAATCATTAAATATATTTTCTCTAAGCATTAAGTATTTCGCATGTAACTAGTAGCCATGAAAATGTGAAAAATGTCAACACACACCATACAATCATAAAAAAGAGTGCACACACACACAATCCAGTACTCAATGCTATTTAAGAAAATAGATATGTAAATGTGTTCATAATTATAGACCTAGAAATGACTTTTCCCCTCAAACCTCCTAAACCATCAAAAAGTGATTTATTTTTCATTTTTCTTGCTGCCTAGAAAACTTTCAAATTGTAATTTCTCTACTTTCTCAGAAGATAGATTACTTGGGCAGTAGATTTGGGTGAGGAAAATGAGCCCCTCACATCTCCTGTTTATATTTCATTTGCACCTGGATTGTCACTGACACCTGTCCCTTTCAATCACCGATGGAAATTAATTACTGGGCCTCCAAAATCACAGGTTTGCGTTTACAGCCTGGGCCGAGAGTGCTACTCTCCAGCAATGCTCAGTGTCCCTTGAACTCCCATCATGTCCAAAGGCAAGTGATATCTGCTTGATCTTCCTCACAAATCACCCCTCACGAGTTGCCCTCAGAAATTAATCTAAACTAGTTCCAAGCCCATCGCCAAAATGTCAAAAGCTGATATCCTCTTGAGCTACCTAAATATGGTTTGGGAATTAAAATAAAACAATACAATACGAAACTAATTTTTTTTATTTGCCTTTTCTCAGAAACGTCACAATCTTAGCAAGCATACATGCTAAAACAAACTGGGGAAAGGACGACAAAGACCCCTAGTGTAGCACGCACCTACAGCACCCGAAACACAGTTCTGCAGAGCCCGGAGAAGCTGTCTGCCAGCAGCTCTGATCAGCGAGTCAAGCTAGTAACACAGATGCCAGCTGGTCCTCTCGTTCCCCAGAAAATACAGCTCATCTTTCCATGTCAACAAGAGAACACATTTTCCCCCCAAACTGGTCATTTGATGAAAGCATTCGTGTGAAGAAGCTGATGGTAAAGTTGTCACACGGTAAATGAAGAATGGGGAATTTCATCGAGCATTCTATTTTAAAACTCCATTTGACAAATTTATGTTCCTGTCTCACCCTGGTTTCTCCAGAACCAGGTGCTTCCTTGGAGTTTGGGATATCAATTGGAAATTAGGGCTCAACGCCTATGAAAGGAATTGGGGAGGTGGTAAGTGTAGGCAGCAGGAGAAGCTGAAGGGTATAGTCGATTGACAAAGTCATGGTCAACCCAGGTACTGTCTCATTATTTCTCGAAGTGAATGCACTAAGGTCAATCTGTAGCTGAGAAAACAGTAAGAAATGCTGAGTTAAAGAACCCCTTCATTTTAGAAAAAGGAAATGAGGAGAATAACACAATCACACACCATTCAAAATGGCAGATAGATAAAGAATTAATAAATTCCATCATATACAAAAGGTAAAGTTTAGTTTCACATTGGGATGATTTAGGTCTGTTTTTCATCTGAATATATCCATTTGTAGAAGTCAGCAACCTGGGGAGCCTATCACAGATAAATCGCATTACTGAACAAAAATGTTAAGGCATTAATTATTGAGGGAGATACATCTTGAGTAACTGATGAATAAAATTGTTAAAATATACGTGAACATATATTAATTATTCTTCTCATTTCCTTTTTCTAAAATGAAGGAGTTCTTTAACTAAGCATTTCTTACTGTTTTTTCAGCTACTGACTGAAAAATTGTGCTCTACAGTGGAATTTGATACAACATTGTAAAATGACTGTAACTCAATAAAAAAAAGTTTAAAAAATAAAAAATAAATAAATAAATAAAATTGTTAAAATAATAGAAAGGCAAAAGGATAGAAAGCTAATTCAAAGAAACAAGGTGTCCAAACAGTGTCCACATGTATTCTGACAATTGGTTGCTAACAAAGATATTCAAGAGAAAAAAGAAAGTGATAAATGGTGCAGAAACATAGCTATCTATATGTTCCTCACTGTACATTGTAAGTATTTTTTAAAGATAAATTGATACTCATCAAAATTATGAACTTTTGCTCTTTGAAAAAATTATTTTAACATAATATAGGACAGAGCAGAGTTTGGGAGGCAAATATTTGCAAACACATATCAGATAAGAAGTTTGTATACAGAATATTGAAAAAAACTTTGACTACTCAATAGTCAGACTCATATAATAATACGAGAACAACCTCTCATATAATAATGAGAACAACTAACTCAATTTTTAAAAATGGCAAGGTATTTGAACAGACATCTCACCGAAGGAGATGTAAGAATGGCCACTAAGCATAAGAAAAGATGCCGAGCCCCGTTAGTTGTCAAGAACATACAAAGCAAAGCCACAATATGTCACCATACGTCCCATTATAGTAGCAGAAATTAAAAAGGACTCACCATTCCATGTGCTGGTGAAGAAAAGGAGTGGCTGGAACCCTCATGCCTCGCTGGTGGAATCATCACATAGGTGAGGCAGGATTATGAAAGTTCTTCATGAACTTACATCTGGTGTTTAACAGCAGTGTGGGATGCAGGCTGCCTGTGTGTTCCTTTTGATCACATTCCTGAAGGCAGGATCCCAGCCCAGAGAGGTCAGTGCCAGGCCACTGCCAGATTGCAACTGCACAGGCTCGGAAAGGCTTCGGCCAATGCTGCAGCGCCTTCTCTCAAGACGCAGCTCACAGAAACATGGGCAGAAGCCAGTCAGTAATGAGCACCATCAAGACTTGGGGTCGAAGATTTTTTTCAAAATGCCAAACTTGTGAGCTTCATCGTGTCTGTGATGCAGGCAAAGCACATGGCCATGACAGCTAACCAGACCAGCAGTGACCTGCTATTTCTGCAGTCGGGGGAAAATCGTTCATGACATACTTAATGGGAATAAGAATTTCAGGTGTTGGGGGTCAGGTACACTGAACCAACTTTATTTCATTTTGCTAGAAATGATGTAAGTGCTCTTCATTGATAAAAACTGAGATTTTGCTGTTGTTTTGAATCAAAGCAGTGTCAGTAAAATTCATCAAAGCCTCGAGGGAAGAGGAAGTTTTTGTCGGCATTACTTTTAATCTCTTGATAAATGAAGCATTTGTATTTTTCCTTTACCATAAACAGAACGAAGATGAATAATGATCTATCTTCACAGAAACAATTCTCCAGGGCAATGTTTTCCAACCAGGGAGACAGTAGTTCTGAGATCTTAGAATCTTAGTTTGCTAAGCCCTATGGCTGCTTGGAGCAGCCATGATGAATTTAAGGGACAAATTTATGAAACCTGTGGTTTGTGACATATGTGTCAGGCCCCATTTCTGTGCCTTGCGGAGGCTCCACGGTCTTCTCTCTGAGACACTGAACACACAGACCACACATAAAGACAGAACTCTGACCCAACCAGCATCTGCAGCAACCAGCCTGGAAAACCAGCCTGTTATCTATGGAACCAGCTTGGAGGCCTGTCTGTGCCCTGTGTCAGCTTCTAGGAAGTCAGACCACTATCTCTGGCAACACTCTAGGAGGCCAAACTCTGGTTTAAGATAAAAGGTAACACTAATAAATCAGAATCCCCTTAAAAATATTTCCTTCACTTATACAGATGGTACTGGACTCAGCATAATTCCACTTAAATTTGTTGACTTTATTATGGCGGAAAAGCAATATGCATTCAGTAGAAACCATACTTTGCACTTCGCACTTTGATCTTCTCCTGGGCTGGTGATGCTCCCTCCTGACGCCAGGCAGCTCCCAGTGGCCAGGCGATCACGAGGGTAAATAAGGGATGCACTTCCAACCATTCCTCAGCTAAACAACTGTTCTGTTTTTCTTTTTCAGTACAGTATTCAATCAATTACATGAGACATTCAACACTTATTATAAGACAGGCTTTGTGTGAGATGGCGTTGCCCAGCTGTGGGCTAGTGTAAGTGTGCTGAGCACGCTTACATTAGGCTAGTCTAAGCCACGATGTTCAGTACGTTTGATGTATTAAATGCATTTTCGACCTACAATATTTTCGACTTATGATGAATTTATCGGGACAACCCCAGGATAAGTTGAGGAAGATTTGGAGTTGTAGCAGATTCAAAGTAGTTTTAGCTAGCAACGATTGCACAGTCATTTAATTTGATAATTAACACTACTTTTCTTCCTATCAAAAGATCTTTAGAAATCATATTTATAAAGTAAATTCCCCAAAGTAATTATTGGCCCCCCCATCATTTTAGTAAACTGGCAAGCATGTTATTAAAACACTGCTTTCACATTTATTTCCAATTGCCAGGTAAACATATTGTGTATTTTGATGAAGTTAAAGCCTATTGTTTTGACTAAGATCCAAACTCCTCTTCCTTCTTGTCAGATCTTATGTGTGTTTCTCATTCAATTTAGTAGTTTATCAAATGAATAATTAACTCAAAACAAAGTGGAACTCTTCAAAATATAACTTGCATATGTCTATGCTTTTTATTAGCAAAACCAAAAAATACATAAGTTAAATACTGCTGCTACCTTTTAAAATGATTTTGTAGTTACTCCAAAGGACCATGAAATAATCAAATATTAATGCCAGGCACCATGCTCAATGGTGAGTTCCAGAAGTGCTATGGCCCCTCCCCTGTGTTTCTGCAAAATTCCAAAATCGTTCTAAACTTGGAAGGTCATGTTCAGGGTGGGGAAGAGACAAACACAAAACCACTGAGCTCTGCACATTCTCTGACGGATACTGGTGACAAATTGCTATTGTTTCCAAATCATAGACTGAAAAAGTGAGAAATTAAATGACTCCTCCATCATTGCCCAACGGGGACACAGTCATCAAATGCCGTGGGGATCAGCCAGAAGTCAACCAAACCAGTCCACAGGTGGTGCTTTGCAATATAGTTATGGGGGCAGTGTTATCACCCCATTTTGTTAGTGTAGCTTGGCAGCACCCCTCTCCCATTCAGCACTTCTTCATGGGAGTGGAGAAGCTCTAAACGCTGGGGTTTTGTCCAAAAGTTGGCTTGGTGCTTAGAAGAATAATGACACTACTGATTTGATACACTTGGTCAATATTAAATTTGATTTGCTTTTTTAAAGTGTAGCTTTAACTATAGACACAAAAATATTCACTGAACCACAATTTCTCTTTCTCACAGGGTAATCAAAATAATTTTTCTTCTATTATTGGTTTCTAGAAAATGAAATATCACAATCTCAAATTTCAGTGCACCTCATATTATGAATTACCACAAATAAATATGAGGGTATATTTTAAAATGACACTCTCAGTTTCAATAATATACTTTCATTTCTATAATCATAAAAAAGCTACTACTCTGGCCCTGATAGTTCTTTTTTTTTTTTTAATGGAAGAAAGGTAAAAAGATAATATCTAAGTCTAAGTCTGTGTTTGAGATTTTTCCAGATACGTTTCTGTGAAAGAAAGAGAAAGAGAGAGAAAGAAAAATTCAATACCTAGTAGTTACATAATATCTCTAATTATAACATTTTAATTTGCTCAGTGAAAGAGATCGTAGCTGATTCCATGTCCTTCTTAATTTTTTCAGAGCCCATAAGTTAATGTATTTACTTAAAATGAAGTGGAAAATGTTGGCTTACCTCTCTCTTTCTTGTAATATTCTTTAAGAAAAGCTTATGGTTAGTGTACAGGGTCCCTGGGCCGATGATAATATAGAACAGTGAGAACATATGGTAGAAAGACTGATTCAGGGTGATATACTTGTTGTAATACCATTGTAAGGTTTAGGAAAAAAGAGGAACCTGTGCAATAAATTTGAAGCAATACTCCTAATGGTGCCAGAATCTCTTAAGCCTTACACTGTTGATTCATCCTCGGATTCTCTTTCCAATTAAAATGCTGATAGTTGGAATGAAATAAAAGCCTTAAAGAATAGGAGATGCTTTTGTGTTTAATGCAATTTCGAACGTAGACATCCCAGATTTACCAGTTACCACTAATACTTTCCTAAGATCAAAGCCATCACATGTTTGACAGAAAGAGATGTAATTCCACAAAGCTGCTACGCAAAACTCAAGAACGATTACCAACAAGAAATACACACTCAGGATCAGACAGCAAGAAAGCACACAGCTTTCTCTCTTTCGGAGCCCTACAGGAGATTTCAAACCAGTATATATAGAAGCGGTGATTTCCAATTCCCACCCTTAATCTTCTAACCTACAAAAGTGCTTCCTTAATAAGTACAGGGACTGAAAACTATAGTTGGCATACCAGTCTGTTGTTAGGTTTTACCACCATAAATCTACATCTTTTTGAAACATCCTGCAGCCCTGGGAAGAGGTTCGCACTACAATTATTGTTTTGAAGTTTATGACTCCTGCAAGAGATCAAAATTGCCTTATAAGACTTCCATCTGCTATCATGCCCAGCTGTGCCAGAATATCCAAACAGTGTAAAATGTAAACTGCGCTTCAGGAAATCAGACACATTGTTTTAGTCTTTGCCTCCCCTGCAATGACCCAGTGTCCAGCTCAAAGCTGGAGATTGCCAAATCTCTGTGCAGTGGCGGTTTCTGAAGATGAGGTGTGTTAGTTTCCTGGGGCTGCCGTAACACAGTACCACCGACTGGCTGCCTTGAAGCAACAGAAGTTTATAGTTTCACAGTTCTGGAAGCTAGAAGTCCAAAATCAAGGCGTTGGTTGGGCCATGTTCCCTCTGAAGCCAATAGGATAGAACCCTACCGTGACCCTCTTTGCTCTCAGTGGCTGGTGGAAATCCTTGACTTTCTTTGGCTTGCAGCTTTATCACCCTGATCTCTGCCTCTGTCGTCACATGTGAGCCTGCATCTGTGTCTGAATATCCATCTTCTCGAAAGGATTCTAGTCATTGGATTAGGACTAACCCTGATGACTCCATCTTAACCTGATTATATCTGCAAAAATACAGTCTCCAAATAAGGTCACATTCCTATGTACTGGGGTTTAGTACTTCAACTTTTCTTTTTGGGCAACAAAATTCACCCCATAATACAAAGCATTGTGCCCCACACTTTCATTGTATATCCTCTACCAAAAGTCATATGCTGAATATTTATCTGTCTCAGAGGAAATGTGCTGGCTAATTGCTGAATGTGTATGCTTTTTTTCCTACATCATGAATCTCTGTTCACTAAAATGCATAGAAAGTGTAGTGTATGTTGTCCACGCTCCAGGTGATCATCACACCTGCTCTTACTATTTGCACCTTTCAAGTGGAGTGACAGCTGGAGCTCCTGCCTTGGATTCTTAGGGTGACATGCATAGAGTGTCATCCTCTTGCCCAAAACATAAATTGGGACAATTGTATGACAAATCAATTTTGTGCCATTTTTATTGCAAGATGCTGTCCATGACATGTGCTTTGAACACTGGGCATCAGAATATCTGGTTAACCTTGTTGATACAGAAGATGGAATAATACAAATTGAGGCATCCTTTCCAAATTTGGGATGTGCGTGGCTCTAGGATTAAAGAATGTAAAGATTATAATAAAATATAAAGACCTATTTTACAGCAATTGAGAAGCATGTGGACAAGGCAAATTCACACACATGCAAAATATCACAATGTTGAAGTAAAAATGAGTAAATCCTCTTAAGTCTAAAAGAAATAGCTAAGGATGTTTCAGTTCTTACATTCCAAAATCTTCTCAGAGTAGAAGCATGTGTCCACTTTTTCAAGGAGGCTTTTTAAAAATTGGTTTTATTAAGGAAATATTCAGCAATCGTGGACAGACTTCACATATGACTTCGGCGATTCTGAGTTTCTAGGTAACCCTGATGTGGCTAGCTCAGTTGTACATATTAAAATATACATTTTCTTAATGAAGTAGGATGTAGAAGACAGAATTCTGACGAAATGTGAAGTTGGTGTATCATTAAACATTAGTCACCTGGTAATTTTAATTATGGTGCAGAAATGGCATTTAATTATGCAATATATGTAGGAACTCTCCACCTTCACAGATTGTATGAAGGAAAACAGGAAGTCTCTAAAGTGCACAAGAGAGGCAGAATAGTTTCAAAGACACGTGGAAACTTTTTTCTCAGGACTGGAGGGAGACTGGAGACTCCTGGAAACTGGAGAGAGGTTTGCAGGCGGTGGAGATTGCCTGTTGTGGCCATGAAACTCAGCAGCGTTAACTGATTCCAAGGGAAATTGGTCCCATGAATGGGGGTCACTCCTTTGCATGCTCCTTAGAGATGTGGTCTAGATCTTGGTCATGTTTGAAATTCCAGATGAGTTTTTGTGCCTATTATTGAATAAACGCACCTGAATTTGTCTACAGTGTAGCTTGGTCAACATGGGACATGCACCACTGTCCTCTAAACCCATGCTTCATAAGGAAATTGGTTTTAGAATCAGAAAAAAAAATCACAAGGGAAGAGTCAATGACAGTGCTTTAAGGTTCGTAGGTAACTAATGAATTCCTCCTCATTTGAAAGGAATCCAGGGTTCAGAGTCAAGGATGGAAGATTAAGTCCACATATTGGAATTCTCTTTCTCTCCTGTATTTCCCACCCTGGTGGCCCAGCAGCGTGCAGAAAATTACATACCACACCTGGAACCACAAGAGGGCTCAAGTTAACAGACTTTTTCTCCTCCCGGGCATCTATACCTCCTTTGCCATAATAACATCTACATTTTTCATTCTGTCATGTGTATTTACTGTTTTAGGCCAGCCCAGCTTTCACTCTGCCGTTGCTAAAAATGTCTCCATTTTCTTGTGAGGACCAAGTTTTCCTTTCTACGGTGAATGACTATCCCCACTTCTCATGGGACTGCAGGGGTTCCTAGGATGTAAGACTTTTAGTAACAAAACTAATTCCCACACAAATCAAGAATTAGTCATCCCGTTTCCCCCCAAATCATAGGCAATGAGAATACTGATTACCTTGCCCTCTCCCTAAGCCCCGGCCCCGCTGCAGGAGACGGATGAGAACCAAACTAGGGCAATCAGAGTTTCCCTCTTCTGGAACTTGAATCTTGAGGGGAAGACATAACAGATATACTCAAAGGTGAAATTACATGAAACTTGGCACCCTGAATGGATTGTCTGTTGCATCTCGCTTCCCACGACCCCTTTGGTCTCCGGCTCTTGTCCTGAAGATTGACTTTTCAGCCACCCTGAGTCACTTCAACAAGTTTCTCCTTTGCTTGAATCCACCAGAGTGGGAGTGCATCCAAAAGAGTCCAGCTGGTCCAGAGAATGGCACCTGGAGTTGAGATGGGACAAAGGAAAGACGCTAACTGCGGAATCTGCAAGGTAAGTGGAGGGAGCAAAGGTTGTTTTGCATCCCACGTTTTTCCCAAGAACGGAGCAGGGAAGCCTGCAATGGGATAGCACCGCATTTTGTTAAATTTTTTGCTGCTGTGTTTTGGGACAAACACCAAGTGCTGGTGGTGGCTGAACTTTAAAGGACTTGATAGAAAAGACACTGGAAATAAATCAGTAAAGGAAGAAAACATAGCTTTTCTGAAGGAGGAACTTTTTCTCTAGAAGCAATAATCTAGGGTGACCATTGAAATCACAATATTTAATGTTGGAAAAGTCCCAATCCCTCACTCCTAAACTGGTACCGTTGGTACCGTTGACCTAAACAGATGAATTGCCAGATATTTCTCCAGCAAATACGGGTTTATTTGGGATTAGCTGAGAATTGCAGTTCTGGTCTGCTACCACAGCAAGCTTCACGCAAGCGCCCTCACAGCGAGGGGAGGAGAGCACTTGAACACAGGGGGCAAGACGGGAGGGCTGCAGGAAACAGAGTCCATGGATTTTCCTTGGCTGAATCCTTGCCAGGAAAGGAGTCTTCCGTCTTCCTTGCTGGACTCTGCCATAGTCACAGAGCATGGGAGCTCCCCTTCTGGTCTCCTGGCTCTCTTTAATTGAGGTTTCTGTGTATTAATTTTTTGCAGTGCCAATAGAGGCCTGGGGGCAGGAAACAGAGCTGAAGACGAGAGGGCTGTCAGGGCTGTGCCAGTCCTCCCAGGCCCAATCCCTGGCTAACAAATGGGGGGCTTGCTAGAAAAGGAATCCTTGTCTCTTTCAGGGCTCCACCTCCAGGCAGAGGGGAGACTGTGTTGTTTTGAGGCAGAGAGCAAGGGACATGTTTAACTGAACTTTGTAGAGCTGGGCCCATATTCAGGTCTATTTGTAAGGGCAAAATATCCCAGACTTGCCCTTGATCCAGGAACAATATTTCGGCATTGGTCACTAATTAATTAGGTTGACCAAATATAAATCTGCAAAAAGCCAACTCCATCTTCACAGGACTGTAATCTCAAAGACACCTGGGCTCTGCAGCAAACAAAGAATTTGGGTTCCTAAAACCTTTGTGGTGACCCTTGGGCCCCGAACCCAGGGGAAGCAGGTTTCTAAGTGATGCTTTTCCAGAAGGGACAGCCTCCCACTGCATCCCTCCAAAGCGTCTTCAGAAAACCACAGCAAGGGAAGGGACTCCAGTGGCAGGGTAATCACCTTGAAGCCCACTGTCCTGCCAGGGCAGTGAGTCCAGGTCTTCTGACCCAGCAGCATGTGGACTCTGCTCAGGACCCATTGCTGTCACCTTGGTTTACAGGCCGTGTCTCTTTCTTCCTTATCCCAGCGACACCAGAAACACGGCCATGGGTTCATGATGGCCCCTGCCTTTAGGAAGGGTAAGAGGGAGGAACCTGGGAAAGGGTTCCAAAGCTCATCGACAGAGCATCCGCTTTCTTCTATCGTCACGTGAGGAAGTGGTTTTAGGACTTGGAGCAAAGATCCTGCTGGTTAAGTTCCCATCTTCCTGCCAAGATGGGGAGGTGGGGCACCATTTTCCTTGATGACTGCACTTCAAAGAGACGGCTCCCAGGTCCTTGAGAAAGACATCCTGGGTTGGGAAACTGGCAAGAGGCTTTTTAAAAAATTTTCATCCCAAAGAGAAAGAGAAACAATTTGCAAATTTTCCAAAGTAAATGCTCCAAGAAAAGGAAGGTCAGGCCTGGAGTCAAAAAGACACCTGCCTAACTTTGATCAAGCTGGCGGAAATGCTGAGGCCATCTGGATCACCGGCTATACATATACACATGGTGGTGGTTCGCTTATAAGCTTTTCCTAGTTGAAGATGGTAATTTTCCTTCAGTCTCTTTAAGCTTCTGGAGAGGTTTTTGGTGCGGTTTCAGAGATAAGACTCAGACGGAAATCAACTAAAGAACAGTGTAAACCAATTATAAAATAATACGTGATAACTGAGTCTAAATTGTGTGGATGAGACCAAAAGCCAAAGGGTTTTAGAAAAATCAAGAGCCACACGCTTGAGAACATTTGCAAAGCCGCACAAATTGGGCAAAGTCATGAATTTCATTAGCATAAAGAGTCTAAAAGATTCGTAAACGCGTTTCAAATGTGCCTGTTGTTGACACATCCCGGGGAGCGGGATCGAGGCAGCGTGGGGAGCGTCTATTTATTTGCGTTGTGGGGGAGCCTCAGGTGGCGGGTCTTGGATTTTCAGTGGCTGCTGTTTTCTTCTGGTACAAAAACTGCTCTGCTTGCCTGTAGGTAGAACAGGGGGGAAGCTCTATCCCAGTGTCTGTCCCATTGTGTCACTGAGGGCGTCCTCTCTGAGCAGGAGCCACCCTTCACTTTTCATGCCTTCTGAAGTAGGACTCATCCTAATCTGTCACCATCACTTTACAAAATATGTATAGCATCCTAAGGTCTGCCCGCCACATTGTACACACCAGATTTCTCACAGGAAATGCAGGACTGATTCCCAGTTTGGTTAGCCTAGGAAAGGCCATGACAGTGCCCTATACAACTCACAGACTGAATCCAGGACCTGGACTCAGTCCCAGCTCAGCCACTGGTTCTCTCAGGACCTCAGATGCTCACCTATAAAATAGAATTTTCAGTGCCTGCTGCATATAGCTTTATTTCTATCAAATAACTGTATTATTATCGAATGGTTGTGTTATTATGCAATTGTAGAAACCGAGGCTCAGGAGAATTAAAAGCTGTGCAGGAGGTCCTGGAGCAAGAAGAGAAGGCCTGGGGCCCAGGCCCAGCTGGGCCAGAATCCGGGCACCCCCTCCTACCGGGTGTGATTTCAGATAAAAGCAGAACTGAAAGCCCCGAGCACATGTACCCCCTGCAACTGGATGTTTCAGGCAGCGGGGGCGGCACTGGGCTAAGGAGGGTACGCAGTTTATAAAGCAGTTGTGTGTCTAAAGATACAATGAAATGTGTGGATCTGCGCTGGCAGCTGGCCTGTGCTGGGCGAGGGAATAAAATCAAAAGGTTTTGTAGTTAAGAGCAGGTTTTAACCACATCCGAACTTCTCTGGCTGGTTTCTTTTTGCTCCTGCAAGTTTGATCCATGTTCAAAAGTTTTGCTTGCTTTCAAATGGCTGCAGTAAATTTATTGAAATGTTTGAGCTAAACATTCCTTTGAAGACTATTTATGTCTAGAAAAAGAGACTTAGTAACACGTTATGTAACCCCACTAAGCTGTTGCAAGAATTCTAAAGATCAAAATTCTCAAAATCCAGCAGAACAGAAATCGTCCTCTCAGGCTGACTCCCTGCAAAGTACCTGGTACACAGCTCTGTCCCCTCCCTGGGGACGGGGTTTAGGGAGTGGCTGGTGCAGGGCCTCAGGCACTGAGGTAGGTGGAAAAGTAACGAAGGCTCAAACCAGGCTCTGGCCTCCCTTGTGTAAGTAATACACCTTCTTACACCCTCTCGTTATACCATCTTGGGGAGTGTGTGTGTGTGTGATCATCCATCTCGACACCTGAACCAAATTATGTATCCATCCTGGTTACGCACAAGTGGGCAAGATGGTTTGTAATGCAGACATCCTTCAATATTTGGAACTCTATTAATATAATTCATTTAACTGATAACTGTTTCCCCAATCACTCCTTACAAGGACATTTGTATAAAAAACATTACTATCCAAGTTATGGGAAGATTTCTTTATTATTTTACTAAACTGTATAGGCTTATATATTTGTGAATTTATTCACAGCCTCAAAAGGATTGAAGTTCTCCAAAGGATCAAATAGTTTAAAGATTCTTATTTCCCAAGGCCACACTCGACCTCACTTAGCAACCAGAACTCTCTGATGTCTGAGTTCCCTGAATAGTAAATAGTGGATTAAACATGTCTTCTTTAATTCAGAACATCATAAAGAAGGAAAAGCTACTCTGATTCCATTGTTAATATATAAAATCTATTACTATTTTTCTATGTATAATAATGCTTACATCTGTTTAAGTAGGACTAGATTAAACATGCTTGTTTTTCCTAACACTATCTTGTACTGGCACCAATTAATATAAAAGTACACTTGTATTTAGTTCCTTCAGTGTCTTGATACTCATTTCCAGTATTAAAGTGATTAAATGATATGTAGAATGTGTCTGTATGTAAATTAATGCCCTCAGAATATACATGCTTTGTTACAACAAATGATTAATTTTAAGCATAGAGAGTAGAATTTAAAGAATGAGTAGCTACTGACAAATAAAATTAGGCTGATATATGATATATTTTGAAATACGTTAGGAAAAGCAGTAACAGAATTAAAACCCACATATTAGACATGGGACTGCTGCTCGACATACACTGGGTATTTTAATGAGTGGACATTGTATGCAGACATAAAAGCTGTCACGTGCCATAGAGGAGAAGCATTATGTCTGTTGTCAGAAGACGGGTGTGGGATTCGGCCGGTCTGGGTTTTAAACTTTGTCCTGGCAAAGCAGGGTATCAAGCTGCTTTCCTCAGACATTGAAATGGAATGACTGAAACACACATTCGCCATGGAGACAAAGCCTGCAAAACCTTTCACACCAACGAGTACCAATAGACGGTGAATTAAGCCAACAATACCGTTAGCGATTTCTGTCAAGCAACAGTGTTGAAATGGAAGCCAACAGATGTCAACTACAAAATAAGGAAATTGTGACAGAAGTTCAATTCGATGGCAATGACCATGAATAGCCTCAGTATTTAAAACCGTAATAATTTAAGTGGAAAGGCAAGATATGAAACTGTGGTACTTTAAACTGTAGCAAGAACTGAAAATGCTAGTTGGAAACAATTACATTTCATTTAGTTTTACTCTTACTGACAGAGAATTTAGCAAGGCCTTCAGTACATTTTTTTATTATTGCTTTTTTTTAAAGAGCAGTTTATGTTTTCACAGAACAATTGGTGGGAAGCTACAGAGATTTCTCGTATACCCTGGCCTCGCACAGGCATGGACTCACACACGCATGGACTTCCCCACTAAAACCTTCCCCAGCAGAGCGGTGCATTGTTACGTGGATTTGACAAATGTGCAATGGCTTATTTCTATAATAATTGTATTACAGAGTATTTTCACTGCCCTAAAAGTTCTCTGTGCTCTGCATATTTACCACTTTGTCCTCTCCCCAACCTCTGGAAGCTACTGACTTTTTCCCTGTCTTCATAGTTTTACCTTTTCCAGAATGTCACATAGTTGGAATCATTCGGTAAGTAGCTGTTTTAGATTGACTTTTTTTTTTTCACTTAATAATATGTATTGCAGTTTTCTCCATGTCTTTTCATAGCTTGATAGCTCATTTAATTTTAGTGCTGAATAATATTGTCTGGTCATACCCTAGATTATTTAGTTACTCATCTACTGAGGAATATCTTGGTTACTTCCAAGCTTAGGTTACAATGAATAAAGTTAGTATAGATACTAAAGTATAGGTTTTTGTGGGGTCTCAAGTTTTCAACTCCTTTGAGTAAATACCAAGAAGTGTGTTGCTAGATCATACGATAGGCATAAGTTTAGTTTTGTAAGAAATCACCAAACTGTCTTCCAAAGTGACCGTACATTTTGCATTCCCACCAAGAATGAATAAGAGTTCTTGTTGCTACACGTCCTTGTCAGCATTTGGTGTTGCCAGTGTTCTGGATTTTGGCTTTTCTAATAGGTGTGTAGTGGTGTCTTACTGTTTTAATTTGCACTTCATGGATGACACATCAATTTGCATTGCATGATACATCACACATGATGTAGAGCATCTTTTTATATGCTTATTTGCCATCTGTATCTTCTTTGGTGAGTTGTCTGGTAAAATCTTTGACCCACTTTTTAGTTGTTTGTTTTCTTGTTGTTCAGTTTTAGGAGTTCTCTGTTTTGGAAAACAGTACTTTAACAGATGTGTCTTTTGCAAATATTTCTTCCAGTCTGTGGTTTGCCTTCACATTCTCTCAACATTCTCTTTCTCAGAGCAGAAGTTGTTAGTTTTCATCAAGTCCAGCTCATCAATTATTTCCTCATGGATTGTCCCTTTGCTGTTGTATCTAAAAAGTCCTGTGTCATATCCGAAGTTATTTAGGTTGTCTTCTATGTTATCTTCTGGGAGTTTTATGGTTTTGGGTTTTACATTTAAGTCTTTGATCCATTTTGAGTAAATTTTTGTGCAGAGTGTGAGTTTTGTATCTAGATTCTCTCTCTCCCTGTTTTTTTTCTTTTTTGCATGTGGAAGTTAGCTCTTCCAGCACCACTTGTTCAAAAGACTATTTTAGTTCCACTGTGTTGCTTTCCTCCTTTGTCGAAGATCAGTTGACTAAATTTATATAGTCAACTGATATTTGGGCTATTTTTTCTGTTCCATTGATCTAGTTGCCTTTTTCCCACCAGTATCACCGTGCCTTGATTATTGTAGCTTTATAGTAAATCTTAAGTTGGGTAGCATCAATCCTCCAACTTTGTTCATTTTCAATATTGTGGCTATTCGGAGTCTTTTATCTCTTCATACCAGTTTTAAAATATGTTTTGATATCCACAAAATAGCTTGCTGGGCTTCTGAATGGGATTACATCCATCAGGTTGGGAAGAACTGACCTCTTGACAATATTGAGTCTCTTCAATCTATGAACTTGGAATTATCTCTATTTATTTAATTCTTCTGTGATTTTTTTGTCAGAGATTTGTTGTTTTCCCTGTATAGATCTTTTACATAATTTTGTTAGACTTATACTAAAGGATTTCCTTTTTGTGGATTATAACAAAATAATCCAGAAATTTTGAAAAACCAGTTCAAAATTGGAAGCCTCCTAATTTGCTAAATGTGATCGTTTAGAGAACGGTCACAGTGAACTCCATGGGTTTTCTATGAACTTGGTAAATATTCCAACATGCATTTTAGCCCTTTTAAACCACAACCTATATGAATATAAGTCTGATATTTTATAAAGAAAAGTCCTTTCTGCAATAGACATTGTTAGTGTATTACTTTGCGAGGGCTGTTGCTGAGCATCGCAGACTAGACCCCTTAAACAATGCAGATTTGTTACGCAGTTCCAAAGACTAGATGTTTGAAATTAAGATGTGGGAAGTTTTTTTTTGGTTTGTCTTTTGTTGTTTTTCCCTGAGAGCTGTGAGTGAGGACCTGTTCCAGGCATCTGTCCTTGGCTTGCTGGTGACTATCTTTGTGCTCATGTGGGTTTCTCCTGTATCAATTTTCTCTTTCTCATAAGGACGCTGCCCATATTGGATTAAGGCCTGAACTGATGACCTCATCTGAATTTAATCCTGTAAAGAGCCTACAGCAAATGAGATTACATTCTGAGGCACTGGAGCTTAGGATGACAAAGTATGCATTTACAAGGGCAACAATTCAATCCACGATAATTAGTATATTTAGTTCAGCTGTTGATATCAAATGAGTCAAATTCTATAAAGATTCTAATCAAAACGTGCATTTATAAATTTGTTATATTGTTGTGAAGAATCACGTTCATTGTCCGTGCTAAGAACATTTCTGAATGTGAGGCAGACATTGCGAGACTGTTTCCACACAGTTCAGCATTCTTGGCAGGGCCTCTGCGCCTCTGCCTGGAGAGATTCCCAAAGCTCTCGTATCTTCTCTGGTCTCCACTCCATCACTCCCAATAGACCTGCTATGGAGAAAGAGGATCATAATACTTGCTAATTTTTCTTTAACTTACTTTTTAAAATTGTTAAAAAAAAAGTGTATATGATTAATCATATATACAAATGCTAGCATCCCACACAGGAGTATTTGTATTTGTATTTTATTTTTTATTTTATTTTTTAAACATTTTTTACTGATTTATAATCATTTTACAATGTTGTGTCAAATTCCAGTGTAGAGCACAATTTTTCAGTTATACATGAACATGTATATATTCATTGTCACATTTTTTCTCTGTGAGCTACCATAAGATCTTGTATATATTTCCCTGTGCTATACAGTATAATCTTGTTTATCTATTCTACAATTCTGAAATCTCAGTCTATCTCTTCCCACCCCCTGCCCCCTTGGCAACCACAAGTTTATATTCTATGTCTGTGAGTCTATTTCTGTTTTGTATTTATGCTTTGTTTGTTTGGTTTTTTTAGATTCCTCATATGAGCAATCTCATATGGTATTTTTCTTTCTCTTTCTGGCTTACTTCACTTAGAATGACATTCTCCAGGAGCATCCATGTTGCTGTAAATGGTGTTATGTTGTTGGTTTTTATGGCTGAATAGTATTCCATTGTATAAATATACCACATCTTCTTTATCCAGTCATCTGTTGATGTACATTTAGGCTGTTTCCATGTCTTGGCTATTGTAAATAATGCTTCTATGAACATTGGGGTGCAGGTGTCATCCTGAAGTAGGGTTCCTTCTGGATATATGTCCAGGAGCAGGATTCCTGGGTCATATCAACAAAGGATACAGCACAAAAAGTTTATTCAAATAACCATGAATTCCCTGGAGTTGTAGGTGGAAATTTATTCAATCTACAACCTACAGTTCTTGGCTCCTGGCATAAGATTGACTTTCAGTAAACAGCTGATTAGAAGGCAGGAATGAACAAATTAATAATGAACCAGTAGGCATATACGGTCTGGAACTGATATCCCATGAAAATTAATGCTAAAAAAATCCTATTGCTTTTATCAGCTAACAAGTATCATCTTCATTTAAATTTTGCTCCCGTATTTAGCCATTTTTCAGTTGTCATATATAAGTCTAGCCTTTTATGTTATCTGATCATCTTCATGCCAAACAATGGTGTCTGCTTTATATAACCTAAACTTTCTCAGAGTTAGAAAATCTCAGCCATTGTTTTTTCAATTTGCTAATGTATCACTTAGAAAAAAGTTCCTAAGTGAGAATGACCTGTGTTTCTTCCCTTGTACCTTTCTTGATTGTATTTGGATTCTACATTATACAAGATAATGGAATCTTTCCATTTTCTCTAGTCTACATTTCAATGTAGAAAGTTTTTTTTTTTTTGTCAAAAATACTCTTTTTTAATTTTAAACTCTTATATTGAGAATTTTTGCCACCTGCTAGTATTTGAGAATCTAATTTTTTAACTTTTTTTTATTGAGTTACATTTTACAATGTTGTGTCAATTTCCAGTGTAGAGCAACTTTATTGAGATATAATTGACATACCCCCACCAAAAAAAATCCTGCAGTTTTTAATGTATACACCGTGAAGACTTTGGGCATATGCACACACCCATGGTACGTTCATTACCTTGGTTGTGGTGATGGCATCGTGGGTTACATGTGTCCAAACTCATCACATTTATACATTAGCCAGTTTTATGACTCGTTGTCTGTTCAGCATCTACTTTCTCATCCTGAACCTTCTAAACCTGCCATTTGAACAGCTCAGCTCTTTCTGTATGGGCAGTTTCCATCCTCACCCTGCTCATTTTCCTGTTCAATGGCTTCAAAGCCCCAGGGCAGCGTCCGTGCTCAGCCATGGCGACTCCTGCCATTTTGTCTGGAAAAATCATTTTTAAATGTCTATTTTGATTTATTTTAATGCCCTTTGTGGTAGTCCTCTGTGATTTCTCTTACCCCTGGTAACTGCTGCCTTCTTCTCTCAAAGCTCTCGTGGGTAATTGGTCAGCTTCTGAACCGGGGCAGGCCGGGGAGGACAAGAAAGATTGACCTTCCATGCTCAAGAGCTGATGCACTCTCCCCTGAAGCTCACAGCAGAGAATCAGAAGGTAGTCATCTAAGGAACAATCAGTAGAAATATGTAGAAAAATACTGACAAAATAATAGGTGAGGATTCATGACTGAAGATCTCTAGAAACACTGCGACAATATCTATAAAAAATATACTGCTTGATATTTGGCACCAAAGATAATGGCCATTGGCTATTTAGAAGGATAATGGAAAAATTATGGTCCTTCAAATTAAGGACATCAGGAATATCACCTTTTATTCATACCAGGGAGGTCAAGAGGACCCAGAGAATTTAATCAATTCGTTAAAAATTTAGAGTGGATAACACTTTTGAAAAATCTCTCTGTGTGCAGTAAGCTCAGTCTCGGGCTTTACTTGACTCCCTTGTGATGCACGCCCATTGCCACCAAAACCTCTGAAGAGGCTCTCTTTTATGTATTGAGCAAACAGCTATCAAGGCTCACTGCGGGGTAGATGCTATTCCATGAGATGCGGTACAGGAGAAACCTCCTCTGCCCGGGCCCACACTCGGTAAGGAGGCGGAAGAAAGAAAATCATGGGCTAGATTAACAGGAAGCGTCACGTCAGGGCTCTAGATGGTTGAGAGTTAGCATTGCTTTTTGCGGATAATCTGATACAGCCAGTAATTTGTTTCTGAAAACTAATTTTTTGAAAGCAGGTTAAATTCATTTTAACCAGAGTAGAGAAGTCATTCTCTCTTCTTAATTGGCAGATGGTTGGTGATCAAAATGAACTCCAAGACGAGCAGTTAAGAGAAATTTAAGCGACAAAGGTTTTGGCAAATTTACTCAGCAATCTTGATGTTACAAGTCAACAGTTCTAGCCTTTAGAACGGGTTTTAGGAACACTGAGACTAACCTTACACTGTTATGGAAAATTCCTTTACCTTTTCGTTACCAAATTTATAGGGAAATTCAACATTATTATAGATACATGGATAGATGGATTTAAAAATGTCATATATATGTGGGAATGGGCAAAATAGGTAAAGGAGGTTAAAAGGTACAGATTCCCAGTTATAAAACCAGTAAGTCATGGGGATACAATGAACAGCATGTCAGCCATAGTTAAGATTTGCTAAGATAGTAGATCTTAAAAGTTCTCATCATAAGAAAAAAAATTAATTATGTATGGAGATGAGTTAACCAGAATTATTGTGGTGATTATTTTGCAACATACACAAATATCCAATCATTACGCTTAAACTAATATAATGTTATATGTCAACTATACCTCAGTTTAAAAAAAGAAAATATTAATTTTAAACCCAAAAGTCTGTATTAAAAATAAGATTGGGAGGGTGAAAATAAAATGAAAGAAAAGTTTCAAGAATAATTAATTAATTAAGAACAACAAAAAGATGCAGAGAATGTAGAGACTTAATTTTTATGAGAACTGATATGTGCCTAGTCTCTGTATTTCCTTATGTCTATGTAAATTTAATGGTTAATTCAGCATTTTGTATTCTAAAAGCTCTTATATTGGTTTCTCTTTTTCTAGTCCCCACTTTCATTAGGAAATGTTTTATAAGTGAATTTATGTGAATTACACAACTAATATAATAACACAACAAATGCTCACATATCATCCAAACAACCTGATAGACGGCAAATCCTTGGAAACACTTTGGAAGTCCTCTGTGCTTCTTCCTAATCTCACCCTCCTTCCTGCCTCAGGAGGGACCCACCATCCTGATATTTATGTTTCTTGTGTCATTTTTTTAATACTCGGTACATAGCAGTCATGATAGATGTATTTGTGTAGGTTTATGCAACTACACGCATATTCACTCTGTATCCCATTTGTGAGATTATTCATGTCGGTGTGTAGGTACAATCACTCTGCTATAGAACTTCAGGCATGAGGAAATAGACACAGCTTTTTCTATGTCACTGACAGTGATTTGAGCAATGCCCTTTTCTTTGTTTGTTCTTGCATCCCCGACACCAGTGTAAATTTGTGCATGTGTCCTTGTGCAGGGTGTAAAGTCTCCCAGGTTATCTACATAGAGGCTGGCTGGGTTGCGAGCTTTGCTCCTCTTCAGCTTGACTGAACACCACCAAGCCATTTAGTCAGCGCGTCACTGTTGTGGTCACGTATGCCTGGGCTGGAGTTCTCCACCTCTGCTTCGTCTCTTGGAGTTACTGGGTCTTTCATTTGCTTCTGTCTGTTGGAAATGAGATGGAAACTTGTTACAAAGTGGTTTTAATATTAAAGAGGTTTATAATTTATATTACACTCAGTGTATTTATACTATGTATTATTTTATATAGAAATTATAGAAAGTGTATCTATATATTTAATATATTAGTCCACTATATTTCGTGAAATTAAATCTTGACAACTTCTACTCCTAGTTTTTCAAGATTTTTTTTTTAATTAACAGCTACCTGTTTTCAGTTTCAACTAGAATTTTAACCAAGGTTGGATGAAAGATAGTGAGGTCTTATAACTGGATCCTGGGGACCTAAGAACAATTAAGGAAGCAGTGCGGTGTGGGAGAGGACGTTAGGGGGCTACTTTACATAGAGGATTGGGGGCCCACCTCTCTGAGGAGGTCACATTTAACTGGAGAGCCAGATTAGGAAGAGCGGACCTTGGGATTTCTGGAGAAGCACCTTGGGAATGAGAAGCACTCAGAGCAAATGCCCCGAGGCAGCAGCGAGCTTGGGGATTCAAGGTTCTCCGCAGAACCTGTGGCAGGAGCTACATGGGCAGATGTAGAAGTGGCTGGAGTTTGAGAGACTAATTTTTATGCTTCGTATTTCAGCTCAAATGTCACAAGAGCCTAGACCCACCTAATGTAGCGCTTTCTCAAGCTGCCTTCCTTCCTCACTTGGGCTATTTCCTTCAGAAAACTTACACATTCTGCAATTATATTATTATTCACTGAGTAGTTATAATCTGACCCCTCCCCACCGCTGTGAGGGCAGGGGCTGTGTCAGCCACGTTCACCACTGTGTCTGTCCCCAGAGCTTATCCCAGTACTTGGCACACAATAGTTGCTCAATAAACGCTTCCTGAATGAAGGAACATGATGAGAATCTGTTGTGTCTGTCTCTCTCATGTGTTCAGCTGCAGAGAGTTTTGAATGAGTTCCTTCCAGGAATCTTGATTTTCAAACGGTGGATGGAGTTCTACAGTTGTCAGCTGGAGGCTCAGCAAGACACTCTTGTGAACTTCCCATTGGAAGTGTCACTAGGAAAGGTGATGAGCCGGCAGGGACATGAGGTGTGGGGAGTGAGCCCGGCAGGGAGACCCAGAGTGAGCCTAATAGGCAGCATCACGGGGAAGGTTGGCCCCGAGCCCAGCTGCTGCTGAGAGCCACTCCAGGGCCATGGCCACAGCCCTCTGAAGTCGCAGAGGTCACCCCCAGAGTAGGCAGCCCTTGGGGGAGGAGGTCCACACCGGTCTACTCGGCAGGGACAACGGAGAAAGACAGATAAAATGTGCTGGTCAGTTAAGCCTAAAGAGAAAGGCTGCGGAAAGGAATGTACCCTAAATACTCAAAGCAGCTATGTTTCTACTCAAGAGCAAGTTATTCACCAATCCTTGGCCTCAGTGTTCTTATCTGATAAATGGGCCAGCAGACTGATTTTGTAGGTCACCTTTTACTTGAATATTCTAGAATCAGAGGAAGTATCCTGAGAGGAACTCTGGTGTGCTAAAAAGCCAATGTATCTGTTTTTAGTAAGTAATAAAGTGTGAGAGTTGAAATGGTTTTTAGGGTGTTGTGAGTCATCCAAAATATAGAGATAGGAGGGGGACCAACGTCTGGTCCAGTGTGGTAGGAACAGGGCCCTAGTCCTGTGGTCTCTCTATTGGTTTAATGCTGAAGAGTTGTGGACGAACGTAGGACACATTCTAGAATCTGACAAATACAAGTGGGTGAATCTGATAAAAATAGCATTTTTCTTCTCTTTTTCAAGATAAGGTGTTAGATGGCAGAGACACAAAATATTTTGATAGTGGAAATTCAGCTGCTCCTGATTTTCTATGTATTTAATGTGATCTTATAGGCTCAGATAATGAATTTAAATTGCATGTTACACTTTGCTGAGAAGGGAAATCTATTTGCCTGTCAGTGATATACATTCTTGGTGTTTGCCAGACAGCTGCCTGTGGACAAATGATAATTGACTCAGACAGGCAAAATCACATTAAATAATTCTACCACTTAATTGCAATAAATTTATAGTAGTTTAGAATCAAGAAACACATTAGCAGAAACATTAAATTATGATTCAAGCTCCATGTTACTTAATACTCATTTAAAAAACATTCAGTTTTAGAGATCCCTAAAAAACATCAACTTGGGATAAATAGAAATAATGAATGTGTCTGTTCTCATTCTTTTCACTTAACTGAATATTAGACTAAATTTCCATTCGACCACTATATCAATAAATGCATAAATCTAGAGATATTTCCCATGAGAAGCCATTAATTTGGGTTATTTTCTAATGTGAAATGTAGATTTGAAGTAAAGAAGGCAAGAAAGAAAACAGCATTTCTGTGTCTGGTCCTCGAAGGGGCTGATGGATACACGTGAGCACATCCCAGGTATCGCCTGATCGGCCAAGCTCACGTTCACTGGCGGTAAAGCCAGGGCAGGGGCCACACGGGACTCAAGTGTAGGCTGTTTTGCTGTTGTGGTTGTTGCCGTTTTCATATCTGTGCTTTCTTTATTGATACTATTTTCTGTTTCTCATAATCACTTTCATTGAGTATTTTTTCACAGCGTAAGAGCATGGGGTTTTCCCACGTGAAAGCACGTGCATATACCCAGCTGAGTGACTCTGTGTGTGTGTGTGTGTGGTTGGAAGGAGCAGACCGTAAAAGTTAAAAGCCTACCCACGAAAGACAAGACTGCCAAGAAGACGAGTAGATGGAGGGTGGTGACAGGGGGAGCAGAAGAAAGCAAACTGTCCTGCTGGGGCCCTTCCCCCTCCTGTTTTCTCCAGACTCTAGGGGGATGGGAGGGGGAGAACAGAAAACCGCTTCCAAATTATCGGCTTGATTAGTGAATTCCTAAGAACATAATGACTGTAAATCTTATTTCTGGGAACAAGGTATCTGACCCGAGATTCACATCTGCAAAGAAACCAATATTAAGTGGGAAGTTTCTGAAATAATTAAGTTTTAGAGAAAGCTTAGTTGTGACTCTGTATCTAAGCCCCAGATCTTCACTCCCTCAGGACTGAAACTGCAGAAAAGGTTTAGACAGGATCACAGTGCAGTTTGGGCTGGGAAGTGTGTAAAAGGTAACTTGATACCTCTCTCTCTCTGTCTCTCTCTCTTTATTGGAGAAATTGATTCACTCTATTTTGGAGAGTCCAAATATGAAGAGGAAGCTTCAGGAAAGAGCAGTTCAAATTCAAAGGCTGTCTGGAGGCAAAACTCCTTCTTCCTCACGGGAGGTCAGTCTTTCTTCTATGAAGACTTTCAGCTGATTGGATGAGGCCCATTCATAGGATGTACAGCAATCTGCTTTTCTCAGAGTCCACTGAGTTAAGTGTTAATCCCATCTTAAACAGACACCTTCACAGAAACATCCAGAATGATGTTGGACCAAATATCTGGACACCAAGATCCAGCCAAGTTTACACAATAAGGCTCCCATACAGGACTTTCAGAGTTAAAAGCAGACGGCAAGGGTGACTTCGAGCCTCCTATATGTGAGAGACAAAAAGGAAAGGAAAAGAGTCATCTCCAGGAGACACTGCTGGATGATTCGTATCTAAGCAAATGTGTAGGAGTCTAACACAAAGGAATTACTTGTGAGCAACACTAGACTGCAAAAAACTGCAGATAATGCTGTGGACTCCTTGAGAAAAGAATTCTAAAAGTAATTTTTGTAATGGAGGAGTAGAAGGGAATTGAATGCATGGATCTGTAGTTTTTGAGAGAGTTGGTGGATTTGGGAGACACTTTAATTACAAAGAAGTCAAGAAAGTGGTTAAATGTTGGGAGTATTTCAGAAGGACAGGGCCATGCATCTTCTTTTCTCCTTCTGAGTTTGGCACCAACTGAGGGCAGATCCAGGATTCTGAGAGGCGGACACTTCGTGCAACCACAGCTACTGCTGTCCTAACCAACCTAGATGTGTGGCCACCATGGGCTTCCTCATATTTCACAGGGAAGGAAACTTACGCACCGAAATAGACAGGACCAGACAGTCTCAGACCAGTGGCCACTTTGTTAAGTCAAATCCACATAGGACAGGAGCTTCTCGGGGCAGCGGGTCTGGAAAGAGATGAAGTCCAGAGGACCAAAGGCAATCAGGCTCAGGTCAGACGCTGGGAAGTCTCTCCTCTCCAGGGGAGGAGAGCAGCTGGAAACGTCCCTTCGACATTTCCCTTCCGAGGAGTGGAGCAAAGATGTCCTTGGCAATTTCTATGGTGGATATACTCCCATGATGGCCAATTTCAAGCTACCCATTTGATATCAGTCAGCTCACAAAACTCCTGAAGATTTCACATCGTCAGGGCATATGTAACCATGCCCAGTATCCCAGGCACTAAAAAGCATTCCTTCTGGAAGTGGTGCCCATTGTTCTCAGTGAGGAACTGAGGACTCATGCTGGAGAAAGTTGGATGGAATATAGACCATGCAAATGCATTTTTGAGAATTCAGTAGGTTTTCTTTGGAGTTGCTGTGTCCCAAGATGCCCAGAATTCATTCTTTATCTTCTTTTTTTTCCCCCTCTGTGCTTGGCAGGATGAGGGGGAAATATCTGTGGGAAATAGCAAGGTTAAACTAAACAAGGGCTCATAGGAATGAAGGTTAAACTCTAGAAAGCCCTGGTTTCTCTTTCCCGCTCTGCAGCAAGGCCTTACCCAGGCTTGACTTCAGCAAGGCCCGATGTTAAAACACCCATGACGGTCAGGGCGTAAATCAGACAGGTTTCGCTGTGCCTGAGTTTTGCTCTGATCCACACTTCAGAGGCCAGTCCTTTAATTTTTTATTACCTGCTATAAAGGTGACTCGACAACATCCTACAAGAAGTATTAATAGGCAATCTAGAATAGACAGTTAAATTAACTCTGCGCCTGCTGATTAAGAGTAGCTTTCAGGACCATCATTCAATTCAATTCAGATAAATATATTTTTGTGGACTAGTGTCCAAGGAAATATGAATCTTTACACACACACAATGTTCTTTTTCTTAGTGTCTAATGTTTAGAAAAGGTAGCTTGTGCCTGTCTGATAAAATGTTCAGAAATGCCTGTGCTTTGGTCATTTTACTGTATTTTGATTTTCATGAAAATGTATGAACAGATTGCTTTCAGATTAAAACCAGTAATTGTAGGTTTTGTTTGCAAAGATAAATTTGGGGAAAGATAATCTGTCCTGTGGTCTTCAGTGGTTAACTGCCAGGCTGCCAGCCTTGTGCCCTGGGAGGCCATGCTTTTGCCTCGGAATCACTGGGGAACCGCAGTGCAGTCTGCTTAACAGAAGGATTTTCATGCCCAGTGTCACTGGCAGCAGACCCTTGAGGAACAAGCACACAGGGCTCTTTCTGCCCTGGGCTTGCCGTGATAACACTGAGTGGAAAACACCAGCAGTGTCTCAGTCTGCCTGAGCTGCTGTGACAGAACACCACAGACTCGCTGCCTTAAACAGCATTTATTTCTCAAAGGTACTGGCAGATTTGGTGACTGGTAAGAGCCTATTCCTGGTTTGCAGACAGTGCCTCAGTGGCGAGAAAAAGATGTCCTACCTCCTCCTTTTTGAAAGGACACTAATTTCATCATGAATGTTCTATCCTCATGACCTAATTACCTCCTGAAGGTCGCACCTCCAAACACCTTCTCACCGAGGGTACAGCTTCGACATAGGAATTTGAGGGGACACAAACATTCAGTCCATGGCAGGCAGGATACTGGCTGGACCAGAACATCGTCTCTGGTTTCTGTCTCCAAGCTTTCTTTTCCCAGCTCCTTTCAGACACTCACCAGTCCATGAGAACAGTGAAAATGGCAATATTTCAGAACACTTTCCTGTAATTTTTTTCAAAAAAAAAAAAGTAACAATTATAAGCAGAGCTTTCTTGAATTTCTCCTCCTCTCCATCTTCTTTGTGGAAAGATCTTCTCCTTCCTTCTCACGGCCAGTGTCCCCCTTAACTGCGGCGGCGTGTTCTGGGCTTCCACATAATACTGTGCTAGCAACAAAATGTGAAGCAAAACGTTAGACAAGGAAAAAAGCATGATAAGATGACAAAAGAGGCTATTTTGACTTTAGGGAGGCCATCTGGTTGCTGATAAAAGTTATAAAATAGACACGAACACAAGTCAGCCTGGCGTTTGGGCGCCCAGAGCACGCGCTCCCCCAGACCCGTTATGCTCTCGCCGCGGCCTGAGGACGTGCAGGTTGGACGTGACTGCATGAGACATGACTCCGCCAGCTCCACTCCGACCACTGAATTTGAGTGTTTCCCACCGTCAGAACACGGCTTCTCACCTCCGTCCCTGCTAACAGAACGATGGTGCAAATCTGAGTAAGAAAAGATGTGCGAGTATATTTTAAGCCCTTTCTTTGTCCAAAACTTATTTTCTGTCCTACTGAACCAAAACCGCTTACTATGTGCCCAGACAGTTTAAATCTTCATCATATCAATAATTTACTCAGGTCATTCAGAAAATGCTCAGTTTCTGTGAGGGCTGCCCCTCCTTCTTTCTCTCCCTCGCAAAAGTCCAGGTTTCAGGGGAGAGGATATTTGACCCACACATCATTGTGGGGTTGGGAGGACGGGTTTCCTTGCCTGACTTTCCAGGGGTGGGAGAAGCCGAACCAATGCCCCGTTCCCTCCTCCTTCCCACACAGCTGGGCCAGAGAAGAGTGAGCATCTCTTTGACGCCCACTGCCCTGAGTGGGAGGAGGAGTGTGTTTTTGAGCTGAGGGGTGTTTTATAGACTCTGTTAACCAAGTTTAGTCCTTAACATTTCCTAGGAGGAGTTACACAGGAATATGTAAAATTCTCTCCTAAAACAGTATTTCCAGGTTGTAATACTGCTATCTAAATACATTGCATGTTATAAAGCTGAATTTTAATTCATTATTTCCCCCTTTCTTGTATTTTGTATCAAATCCTTCCATGGAGATTTTTTTTTTTTTTTCAGGAGAATAAGTACTGAGAACAGAAGCTGAGTAAATAATTTTTACTAAGTTTTCTGTCTTACCCTGATGCTTGAATGCCTTTACCCCCACAGAGGAAACACTCCTTGCCCCCTTCCCTGTTCCCGAGCCTCAGGCAGGCTCCCTGGTGCCTGGGCTGAGTTATAACAACAGCCTGCACCACGGCTGTGCTTGTATGCGGGGCCGGGAGCCGAGCTGAGGGCCACATCAAATGATCATGTTCAACTTCGCAGCTGTCATATGGTAGAGTTATTTCTAATTTCATCTTCCTGAGAAGATAACTGAACACGGATACTATGTGAGACGGAAATAGTAACTAATAGAGCAGGTATTTAAATCTAGATCCTACAGACTCAAACCTATTGGCATAGCATCCTGCCAACCGTCTTCTTCATTGAAATGTACTTGCCTATTGTTACATGTGTAGCTATTACTTTGTTGTGAGTGTCCCGGGACCAGGGAGTCTACAGTACTTATAAACTCCAGCAGGCAGCATGTTGCCTGTTCTCTGACGGATACATTGACGATGATGAAGAAAGATCATATCGTCCAGCCCTGGATGGAGACAGGACAACCTGAGACCCTCTGATAATGCAGAAAAGCTCATCTGTGGTTTTATGGAAGCTGTGGAAACACGGGGGCCTGACTGAAAAGGCTCAGTTACTGGAGCTGACAATAATGCAGAGATCAGAAGAGCAGGAAGATGGGGGGCTAGGAAAATCTGGGTTAGAAGAGATGGCTAGACTTGCAAAGTGTGAATATGATTAAGTTAAAATGGTAGGAGAAGAAACACAACAGAGACTAGAGAATAAAATGAAGCCAAAGTACCTGGCATACTTTAAGGGCTACAAATTAATCAACAAGCCTGAAGCAGAGATTTCGTAGAAAGAAGAGTGAGAAAGATGGAAGTAAATGCTGGAGCCATATTGTAAATGGTCCCAAATCTCTTAAGAGTTTGTGAACCTGACAGTCAAAGTGGATTAACCTGGCTGCAGCAGGTTGGGTAGATGTGCTTTAGGGAAAGGGAGGAGGGGGCTGGGGGGCTGGGAGGGAAGCTGCAGGGATAGTAATGAACAGTTAAGGAACGGTTGCAATGATCCAGGTATCAGGGTGAGTGGCAGGTGGTGGTGGGAGCAGTAGAAATGACACAAGGAACAGAGGACATGAAGAGTTCTCCAGACGTGGTGATGGGGAGTGCAGGGAAGTGCTGAATCAAAAGTGACTCCAGTGAAGGCAAACCCCGGGAACGCGCAAACCCCTGGCACCAGTGAAGGAAATGATGTGATTGGCAGACCCGGGGCTGTGGGAGGAGCTGGGCCAGCCCCAGTCGCTGACGTAGGAGGAGGAGAGGGTCTACCCACCAGTCAGGCCCGCAGGACTGAGGTGGCCTCTGCTGGGGTCAGGAACCAGCTGGAACCCGGGATGCTGTGGGCGTGGATAAACCCTTTAAGGGAGGAAATGGATAATCAAGAGGGGGCTTTTTTTCTAGCCCAAGGATGCGCAATGGCACATCACAAGTGTTCAGTAAATATTTAGGGAATGATCTAATGCGTGCCATTGTTTCTAAATTGAAAGTCTTTCAATATTTTAGGTCTGAATAAACCTCTGCTGGCTAGGGCTGTTGGGTTGCCCACCGTACACAGTTATGGTAATGACACCAGCAGGAACAGCCGCATCTCTTGCAGCTTCTTGCAGCTTCTAACACTCGATTTCCAAATGCGGGCTGTCTGCTGCGTGAGGTAACACGTCCCATTCCTGTCATTCAACCCAGAAGCCCGGGGACTAGGACCCGCCTGGCGCACAGGACAGACGGACCTCCACGCTGTTCAGCCTCCTCGCCCAGCAAAGGCGGCTCTGACCACGGTCATCCAGCTGGGACTTTCTAGCTGCACAGAAAGGACTTCCCTCCTTTCAAAAGATTGGAGGAAAAAAACAACCACGAGGCCATAAAAAAGTCTACTTTAAGAATTCGAGATTGTAATGAATTTCACAAATGAACTTTATAGAAAAAAAAAAAAAGTCAACTCTCTCCGGCGAAGCTACTGCCTGTAACGGCGGATGCAGCTAAAACCCGTCGCCGGCCCGGCGCTCGGCGCGGCTGCGGCGCTGCGGTGGACCGGGCGGCGCGGGCGCCCTGGGCCCGGGGGGCGGCGGCGCGGGCGGCCAGGCTCCGGGCCTCTCCCGCCCCTGTCGGCGGGGCCGCGGGCACCAGGGCCCCGGGAGGCTCGGCCACGGGGTCCAGGGCCTCATCCGACCCCGCGGCCCAGCTTTCTCCGCACAAATGCGTCGAACGGCCCAGGGAGCCCATCCCGCCCCTGGAAGCCGTACCGACTCCGTTCCCCCTCCAGGGCCGGGTCCGGAGGCGCCCGGCGTCCGCCAGGGGCGCGCGCTCAGCGCGGCCTCGGGTGTGTCTGCGCTCCTGTTTGGTCAGTTAGGGCCCCGTGTATTTCAAGCCAATGAAGAAACTTGGGGCTTGTGCTCAGACCTGGAGGTCTGTCTACACCCGCTAGTATGCGTGCAGAGCGGAGCCCCGGCTGGTGAAAAGGAACGTGCGATGCCCAACGCTCCCCACGCCAGGAGCGACTCTTAAGAATTCACAGCAGGGCATCGTGATCTTTTCATTACAAGCATCTGCTTGCTACCTTTAGACAGTTATCTCCCTTTGGTCTGATTATAAAAGAGAGAAAGAATGAGAGGGAGAGGGGGAGGGAGAAAAAGAGAAAGGAAGGAAGGGAGAAAGAAAAGATAAATTCTTGTTGGGTGACTACTACGTTCACACAGATGAAACAGTGATTTACAATCCAGCTAATGAGTCACATGAAGGTCGCAAGAAAATAATCAGATCTGGACTGACTGCCGCATAGAAAAGTCTGTATTATTATTCGTGCTGACTTGTTCCTTCATGAAGCCAATAAGATTCATTATAAATTCACTTTCAAGGCTAAGTTTTGGTTAGGAGGGGGGCAATTTTACACATGTTAGGGAAACCTGATAGAGCAAATGTTAAGCTCTGTGTGTTATTACTAAATTAAATAAGATAATAGAATAAAAGCACTAAGCATGACTCTTGAAGCATAATAAGCACAGAATAAATATTAATATTTTACCTGTTTGTGATCTTCCGAAAACCCTCTTATGGATGTCAATCTGGAAAACCTTAAAATGTTCTAGAGAAGAGATGAAGAACATGAGACACTGAGAAAAGAGGGAAAAAAAAAAAGGTCAATAAGCGCTCGCAAATAAACGTTCACCTCCCTAGTAAAACATCACAAATTTCAAACAATAAAAACCCATTCCCTCTGTTGGGTAGGCAAAAGTGTTTGTTTGTTTGTTTGTTTGTTTGTTTGTTTGTTTTAACTGCAACGCACAGCATGAATTAGGCGTATGCCAGGTAGTGGATACACTCTTGCATGGTCTCTGTGAGGTGAACTGCTCCAAGTTACCTGAAAGCCATTTACCACTGTGCACCAAAATTTGAACATGAATATATTATTTCAAGGGCTTATACCTTGGGTTCTAATTAAGTAGTGACAATGGATCACCTTTCTCTAATTCAGATGCTCTGAGGAGGTGTTTCTGGGAAGGACATCCTGGGTCTGTGCTGCCTTCTGGGGACATGTTTCAGAGTTTGTATCTCTGAGAAGTTAATTGACCCATGCGGGATCCTGATTTCAGAGCCCTGTTAGTGCCAGGCTCCGACCCACGGAGGTAACTGTGACATGACCTTAACTTGTCTGGAAATGTGCTCGGATGTATCTGTCTATTTCATTTTATTACATTCCTGTCAGTCTCTGTGGCAATTCAGGTGAACAAGCCCCCACAAGCTTGTTAACCTGCCGGTTCTACATCAGCACAGCTGAGCGTGAATCCTACGGCCTAATTTCCGGTGCGCGCGCATCACGTCACCCAGAAAGCCCCTCTCGTGAGGGACTCCCTGGTCTGAATTTTGTTCCTCGAAAATTCATAGGTTGAAGCTTAATCTCCAACATGACTGTATTTGGGAAATAGAGCTGTTAAGGAGGTAATTAAGACTAAATAGGGTTATCAGGGTGGGGCCCTAATCCAACAGGACAAATCAGAAGAGGAGGCAACACCAGGAGGGTGTGCTCACAGAGGAGAGGCCACGTGAGGAGGCGGCAGGAAGAGAAGGCAGCCGTCTGCAGGCCGAGGCGAGAGGCCTCAGGAGAAACCAATGCGCTGGCCCCTCGTTCCCAGGCTTCCAGCCTCCAGACTGTGAGAAAATAAAAGTCGGTTGCTCAGCGCCTGGCCTGCGGTGGTGTCATGACGGCCCTGAGCAGACTAGGACAAGAGGCCACCATTAAGTTGGACATAACACTAAAAATGGTCCTTCTTATTTTGTCAATTTGTAGAAATTAATAAAAAAAATCCTCTGATTTCTTTTTCAATTTAGCAAAGGGTTTGTGTACACCTTAAAAGCAATTCTGCTTAGCATTTAGTTTCTTTAAAGGGGTTTTCCACAAGAGGAAGCCGTAAGTGTAACCCCAAGGATAGCCATAAAGATGGCTCACCCATCCTTAGTCATTTGAAGCCTGCGGTTTGTGAAAACTGAAAAGATCGCTGCTTTAGTTATTCCCAAGGCACCAATTAAGTGCATCCTCTGCAGAGTGGTGGGGAAACACTCTCATGACCTTGAAAACACCAATGACACTAAACCCTCAGGGCCCTGGGCCATGCCCAGAACCCAGATGTCTCCATGGAGCTGGGGAACCACATGGATTCAGTCTTCCCTTGCTTGGGGAGATGGCGCCTCTGAGATCTATGTGGCTACAATCAAGGCAAGCTTTAAGGTTCCGAGCAGTCCTGTGTAGAGATTACTAAAGATAAGGTTCCCATCTCTGATGGAATTCCAGAGCATCAGCTTAGGAGAGAAACTGGGAAATTTTACACTGGCTTTTAAAAAAATGATTCAAATGTCAATACTTCTGAAGATTAGAAAACAATCCATTTTGAGTTCGTATCATAATTGCCACTCTGGAATTGATATTGGTATCGGATAATGATATTGGTATTGATATTGGACCACTAGTATCCATCAGTAGAGTAGTATGATTGAAAGGGTCCCATCTCTGTGTTCCCAGTTCAGCCCCACACTAATGCACGTCCCTTTAGCACCCCAGGCCAATGCAATTGTCCAGCACAAGGACTGCTTTCCAGAAGGTACTGAGACCTACCATCATACAGGACTCCAGAGATTTCACTCTTCTTGGCTGGATCACAGGTGAATTTTGATAATACGACAGCAAACATTGTCTCAAAATAGCTTCAAACAATTCAGTGAGACTAAATCCTTTACTACCAAATTCCACAGCCATTCTCCCAGCATGTGACTTGGTCTTTTTGTGTACCTGTTGTATAAGGAAACAAATAAAGCAACATAAACTTGAAGTCTTATTTTAACCTCTGTTAGAACTCCCTTTCATTTCATATGTCAGATGCTATCTGCAGTCTTTGAAGTCACTTTTATAAGGAAACAGTCTAATACGAAACCATCAGCATTCTCTGTCCAAACTCTCACACTTTCCTCCATAATGACATTAGTTTAACTCCTTCCTCCATGAAGCCATAATATTCCCCTAAATAATTTACTGAATACTTTCAGCAGTTCCACCAACCCTCACAACCCTAGCGTATGAGGGCTTCATTTTAGATTAATTGATTGTCTCATTACAGGCAGCAGTTTCTGTGAGTCAGACAACGTGAATCTCTGTTGGGCAGGGAACCTGTTGGGGCTTTGAGTTCACATCCCAGCCCTGCAGCCTTCCCAGCCCACCCCGCCAAACAAGACTGCAGTGGCGTGGGCACTGTGCCCTGTTCCTCTAAAGTAAGAATAATCATGAACAACCATTTCTGCAGGCAGCTTATTCCTGGCCAGGGTGGGGTGGAGAGCAACTAGAAAATGCATCTCAGATGGGATAGCAACTTTGAACTCCTGAATTAAGTAGAATTTCCCACTCAGTCATGAGCATAGCTGGGCCTCCTCATGGTGTAGGTTGGAGAGGAAGAGGCTGCCCCTTAAGCACTTCCCCAGGAGGCTGTGCCCACGCTGCACCTGCTTGCTAAGCCCTCTGTGGGCCACGAATGCCTATTCAGGTTCCTGTGGGCCAGTGCCTTGGCCCTTGCGGTTCAGAGTCAGGTGACTATTGCATCCCTACTATTGCCTATGACCACTCTCAAGACGTACCCATTTGCTGATGCTCAAGTGCCATTTTGGTTTTACTGAACTGATGACCTGCGCTTGACCTCATTCCAGCTTAGCTCTACAGCTTTGTTGCAGCCTGTGAGAACTGGCTCTGTTCCAAATATATGGCCCCATAACCTGCAGGGACCCTGTAAAGTAAAATTTCACGTGGCCTGTGGGGTTTAGACCTCTCACCCAGAGGTTCTAAAACAACGTGGTCAAAAGAGCTACAAGGCCTGGTCCCGTCAAGAACCTCAGTCCCAAATGTGATTACTCCTGCCCCTCTGTGGGACACAGGGGAGTGGGCAGAGCTGTTCTGGTTGCTCTAGTGCCTGAGCGGGACACGGTGGGGACGGGGGTAGGTTTACTGAAAGTCCTGCGATATGAGAGATGGTAATCTCCGATGAAAAATGCACCTCTCAGAATGCCAACAACACTCCCACCGCTTGTCATTATATTCTAACACCCCTACAAACGGAAATCCCTCCTCCCCTGAGCAAATTACAGTTCCTTCCCTTAGAACGAATAACGCCTTCTTCCTCTGGGTCTCACATAAGGAAGGGCAGTCTTCTCTAGACAGTAACATAAAATAGCTAACAAAAAAAAAAGATGCTAGCTCCTCAGCATGGAAAATAAGGTCCACCCAAGGCTGAGCAACTCAAATTCTCACTGCAGCAGTCTGTATTCTCTCAAAGGAGAAAATAACTAAATTGGTTCCCCGCCCTGGTGCTCTTGATGGATTTACGAAACCACCCACTCTAAATTAAATCCTCTGGCAGCACAGCCAGTGTTGCCTCACGTTAAAATTAAAGGGTGATCAGAATAGCTATGAAATCTCTGCTTAGGAAAGTTTGAGATAAAATAAGCTTTAAAAAAAATCCCCAAATAACTGAAAAATCAGGGGTCCAGAGCTGGGAAATAAACTTTGTGACCTAATGTTCTTCAAAGATTGTAAAGGATCTTTTTTCTTGTAATTCTGCAGCTTGAGACAGGTCTTCTGCATCTATGTAGATTAAAATCTATGACTTAATTCACTGCTTGTTTCCTTTTGGATCAGTGGCATGTAACACAGACCATAATTACTATTGGTTCTTTGCTTCTTCCATCTTAGTTGATCTTAAGGTCAATTCTTACTAGAGTTTGTTGTGGTCACCCTACCAACTTTGCTTATTAAGAATTTCATTAATTATTAGCTTTAGCAACATCAGAGAACAATATACCCAAACGAGAAAGGCATTTCCTCAATCAATTCAAAATCCAAACTGGATTTGCTCACCCGGGACTGTCTGAGCAAACAGAACCCTACAGGTCAGTCCCAAAGGGTCAAAGTCCCGATTCCTCACCAAGGGAGTGTGTGACCGTAAGAGGCGTCTGCCAAGTGCACACCGATGATCTCACTCAGAACGGATTAGAGGTGCCAGCTGGACGTTTTCTTCACTCCAAGATGGGTACTAGGGGGCAGGAGGTAATTCTTGGCAGCCACTTTTATGGGGGTAACAGAAATTCTAAATGTCTGCAAAATGTGTCACCACAGGTCAAGAAAAGAAGAAGAGAAGGAAGAGAGAGAGGAGGAAAAGGAGGAGGAGAAGGGAGGAGTTGGGGGGAGGGGGGAGAGGGGAGGGGGGAAAAACACCTGAGCATGTTGGGTATTTAAATTTAAATTTTTAAGTTTAAATCTAGATTTAGATTTGTAATATTTTTATTTTCACCAAGCAGGAAGGCATCCAGTTTTGTGTAAACTAGCGGTCAACAGCTCAGAAGAATAATGATATTTGTTTAGTTCTGCATTATATTCCCAATTTGAGAAAAATTAGAGTCAACCTAAAGTGTAATTTGCACTTGGTTTGGTGTGTGTATTCAAGCACATGGGGGGGGGGTGTTTGAAATGCTCTCAATTTCCCACGTATTGTATACACACACCTTGTCTCTCCCTTCCACCCCTCTTTCTCTATTTCCCCAGCCACGTGAGAAATTGTTTACGTTAGAGGTAGAGAATCTTATATAAATATATCAGCACAAAACATAAATTATCTTATGGTGATTGAAGTTGTAATGATAGCCATCTGAGGGATTAGGAGACCAGAGCCTGCTGAAACTTGTTCCCTGCAGAGAGGGTGGCTGGGGGAAGCTGGGGTCAGGGGGACTCTCCAGATAGCTGAACTCAGGTACAAATACTTTTTAATTTAGATTCTGATATGGGGTTTGAATTTTAATATGTTAAATGTATATTTTTAATCTCAGGTTGTCTTTCAGAAAGGTGTGATTTCTTGTGGGCATATTATTGTGAATGTCACTTTTTAATGTCCCAGAGCCATGTCATAGTTCTAATTGAGAAAAGGTTTCTCTCTTAGTTTAATTGCCTGACACTTTATAATAACTAAAGTCAGGAGATTGCCCAGGTTTTAGCATTAATATCCAAGCTTCATCATTTCCCATTTTCAGGAGCCCTCCTTCTGCATTATCTGGGAAATGATCATGCCAGATGTATTTTTTGCCTTTTTATAACATTACAGTTTATCAAGATAAATTGCATTTTTTGGCAAACCACCTAACACTTCTTCAGGAAATTTTACTCAAAAATAGAATTTTTTCCATCTCACACAAAATTCAGTAGACTCTAAGCCTGAGGCTTCTGCTGGAAAATTCTCAGTGCTCTGTATTTACCATTTATTCAAAAGCAGTCTGTTGCGTCTGCACCAGATTCAGCCCCATGTGCCCGGGATAGGCATGGTCACTACCCTCCGGGCTCTTCAGCTGCCTCTGCACCCCTGCTCCCCGTGCAAGATGTTCTCTCTAACCTGCCTTCATCTCTTTCAGTTACCCATTGCCCGCTGCTTCCACGGCTGGTGACAGCTCGTTTATAGACATAAGGAGAAGCATCTTTATTGTACCTTGCTGTCTGCCTTGTTAGACGGTGTCGCCATATAGTCTTCCACAACTTGGGCTCAAGCACACAGCAAAAAGGAGACTTTAGATGGAGAGGTACACGGGCTTTTATTCTGCCTGCAAATTAGCTACATTTATAATAGGAAGTGGCTGAATCTAGAAGAGAGAAGAATAATTGATTTGGCTTCCAAAGTCTGTTGGAAACAGAAGCAAATGCAACGCAGGCAAAGGCACAAGCAGTGTGATTACAGGCAATGATCCCACCTGAACCCCAGGACCCTCTACCGGCCACGTGCAATGGTTAGACCTGCTGTTCCAGGGCTCGGTTAATGACACTCTGTGTCTGAGGTGTTCATCTGAACAGGGTGGTGTCTGTCAGTCACTGAGTCAGGGGCATCCCCTGCTGTCCCAGCACGAAGCCCCACTGGCGCTCAGTCATCACCACAGCCCCCACTGCATATGGGGGCACTGTGTTCTCAGGGGTCATTCCCTGGATAAGTTCTTCTCTTCCTCATTCTACAGAAAACTGTTGGCCAAGATGCCCCACAAGGAATGGAGTCTGGGGTCCAGTGAATAAGGGAAACCATGAGTATCGGTGCTTCCTCCCAGAAGTTAAAAGTCTGTTAGTTGATTCAATCTTCTGACTAACCTCACAATAAATAACTTGTTTTTAATGATTTCTCAATGTGCTTGACATACTGGGGGTGGTAATGCTTATTAATGCTCTGGTGAAGTAGGATTTTATAGAATTGATGTGGGGAAATAGGTTGCAAATGGAAACTCCCAACCAAAGGGGCTTAGAAATTAAATCTTATTGGGTAAAATATGATCCAGGGAACTGATACAGAGAAAAGTTGACTCATTTTCAACCTGAAGAATGTCACAAACTACTTCATAGGGAGTAATCCATATTTACTGTCATCTCATACGTTTGAGAGCTCGGGGAAGTGACCATTTCTTCCTCATTTCCCCCGACATAACTGCTCTGGAGTTTATCTTTGTTCAAGGTTCTGGGAACACGGTTGGATGATCGGTCTGTGTCTTGGCAGTCTTTCAAAAGTGTTAGTGATTTTTCATTACTCATGTGTTGCTGATTGCTTCAACTGAGTGAAGTCCCATACAGGACCCATCAGAAACAAATTATAGAAAATTAAACTGAAATGATAAAGGCCAACACATTGCAAAGGTTATGTATTTTGTGGAATTTTTGGTGTCTTGAAAAAAATTGGAGCATAATACATATTTTGGAGGATCTCTGTTTGGCTGATAAAAAGGGAAGATGCCAGAGATGATTTTTTTGACTGTAAGTTTAGTGTTTATAGTTAGCGAAGCCCAGATTCCTGATCGTGCCCTGTTGATAGGATGGTCACCCAGGATCCAGGACCTGGTCCTGCTGTGGTGTCGGCAGACAGGACTGATTACTTGCTTTTACTCTTCACTGTCTCACTATAGAGTATCATACGTGGAAGGAACAGTGTAAAGCCTTTCCCTGGGGTGGAGTCTATCTCTCCACCCAACTGGTGCTGGGCTCATGTGACTTGCATCAGCCAAGGGAATGTTACTGGACTTGATCCAACAGAAGCCGAAATGTACTTGTGAAATTTGGCTTGGCTCTCGTGCCTCTGGTGGCCCCTGCTCTATTCAGCCTGCGTTCCCACATGAAGAGGTGGAGGGCATACCTGAAACTTTCTGGGGGTCTGGAACGTATGACCAAGCTGAGCTCAGCCCAGATCAGCTTAACCACAGCTTCCCTGCAGACCCAGGACCCTCGTAAACTACTGAAAGTTTGTGATTGTTTCTTACACAGAAAAAAGTTGACTAATACAATGGCTAACTTTTTTGAGTGTTAACTTATGCCAATACTAAAATTTCTGGCATAAGTATTACATGGAAAATATAAACCTTGAGTATGACTTTAATGATATTTCCAAGGTTTGCGATGTCACTGGGAAGGACATAATTAGGAATAAATATCTGAGACTTTGATGAGGAAAGAATGAAAATGAAAAAAAAAAAAACAAATGACAAGTATTTAAAACTTGGGGGGGAAGGGGTAGCTCAGTGGTAGAGCACGTGCCTAGCAAGAATGATGTCCTGGGTTCAATCCCCAGCACCGCCATTAAAAAAAATTTAAAAATAAATAAACCCGATTACCTCCCCCACAAAAAATAAATAAATAAATAAATAAATAAATAAATAAATAAATAAATAAATAAATAAACCAACCAACCCAATTACCCCCACCAAATAATAAATAAATAAATAAATAAATAAATAAATAAATAAATAAATAAGATAAGCTGGTCTTTAAAAAACAAAAGAAAATAAAATAAAATTTTACCCCATATGCATCTTTCAGAAATAGCATTCAAATAATATCATACTGTAATTAACCAGTTTAAAGAAAATGTAATATTTAATACATTTAAATTTTCTTTTAATAAATTTTAATTATTTAAAATTCAAATATTTTAATATTTGTTCACTAGTCTTCACACATGTTTTCAGAAAAATAAGGTTTTAAAATTATTTGAATATCCATGCTCTAAAAATAAATTAAGGATGAAGAAACCTAAGCGTAGCATATTCCAGCCTAGAGCCAGCAGGGTGGTGGTTTATAGGAGGCGCTGGTGTTATTGTTCCTCTAACCATAAAGAGAGGATAGCGAAAAGGGAGCCAGGATGAAACCCCAGTATTAAAGAGGGAACAAGATGAGACAGTAGAAGAGATTGAGAAAGTGAATTCATGGGAGAAAAAGAAAAAAACAACATAAGATTAGGAAGGAATAGAGTCTTTGTCATCTGGATGCTAAGGGACAAAATTGTCTTGGAAGGAAGATTAGGTCATTAGGTGCAATCCTGCGGTGGGCTCAGGAAAAATGAGTGATGCAACGCGGTGACATTTGACCGTCTACTGGTTCTAGTGTCCTCGTCCAGGTGAGCTTCATGGAGTAACGGGACGTGTGCTCTTCCTTCACGACTGAGGAGCGCGTGATTAAAAGTGAAGCCAAGATGATGTGCGTAGGTCCCAGCACAGCACCTGAAAACTGAAGAAAAGGCTCTGGGTCGGTAGGCAAAGGACGAAGTAAGTTCTCAGAAAAAGTTTTTCTAAGGCAGGATGTGTACGTGAACCATGGGCAGGAGGAAGCAGAAAAGCAGTAGGAAGAGGTTAAAGACTGATGCAGAGTCAGGTTGATTAATGGGGTGAGGTTTCAAAGGAACAAGAGTGTACATCATAAGCATAATGTGGATGACAGTCCATGGTCAAAGGCAGAGCCTCCTCCACTGAGCAGGGGGTAAGGAATGATGAGAGCAGGTGCCAGAAAATGTGGAATTAATTGGTGTAGGCCCAGCTATGGAAGAAATTTGGTACATTCTTGATAATCTCTGCATTTCCTTATTGCAGTCGGAGAGAAAGTTTTCTGAATGGAGTTGGCGGTATGTGTAACAGCACACAAAGTGTAAAGCAGTGACTGACTCTTAGGATGGTTTTAAATAGGGAATGTAGAGGAAGGTGATGAGGGCAATTCAGGAGCGCTGCCAGGGAGCACTGTGGAAACTCGGTGCTCAGACACTGTGAACTTTCAGTGGTCCTAGTCTGCAAGAATGTATTCTCCAAGAGTGCTCAGATACTGAGAATGGGTTGGGGGCAGATTTGGAGACTGACTTATCCAGAAACGGTGTTTTCTGTTGATGCGTACTGAAAACCCATGGAGGGCAGAGGGGTGATACTGTGACACCTGAACGACATCAGTGTAGTGGAACATGTGGTCCAGATACACAGAGAATTAAGTAAAGCCAAGTGGAGCCTGACTGGAGAAAGGAAAGAGGCAGAGACTGGACAGAGCACTAAGTTTTGAAATGATTGCAGCGGGAGAGAGGGAGAAGGAGAGCTGGAAACATGAAATGTTGTGGTTCAATAGGGAGACATTCCACTTAACACTCGCTGAAAGTAATATGGTTTCCTAGGTTGAATCGTGGAACAGAAAAAGGGCATCAGCGGAAAAACTGGTGAAATCCAGCCTAAGTCTGGAGTTTAATCCATAGCAATGCACCCAAGTTAATGTTTTAGTTTTGGCAAATGCACCATGGTTATATAAGACCTGTAGATACTAAATACTAGATATAAAATAGATAAACAACAAGTTTCTACTATACAGCACAGGGGACGCTATTCAGTATCTTGTACTAACCTATGATGAAAAAGACTATGAAAGGAATATGTGTGTGTGTGTGTGTGTGTGTGACTAAAGCATTATGCTGTACTCCAGAAACTAAGACATTGTAAACTGACTATACTTCAATTAAAAAATAAAGAATTAAAAAAAATTTTTTTAAAGATGTTAACATTATAGAAAATTGAGTGGAAGATATATGGGAACTCTGTACTATCTTTACAACTTTTCTATAAACCTGACATTATTTCAATATAAAATATTATTTTTTAATTTCATATTTCACATTAAAAAACACTAAAAGCATAGACACATAGACATGTGCATCCTAACCTGATAACCTGATTTTGGACCATCCTTTGCTTCCTCATTTGAATCACCCACAAAATCTAGAGTCTGACCATATTCTTCTGAGCAACAGTGCCCAGCACACAAATGGTTTTGTTCTCATGACTTGCTTCTTCATGGGTCACGTTGAACTCTGCTAAACGTCTAGAATCATGACTGACAGCAGTAGTAGATAGCCTGCAAGATGTCCAGTGGTCCTCACTTCTTTAATGTGGTCCACATGCCACTGTGCAAGCCATCCTCCCACTGAGTCAGAGCTGACCCTGTGTGATCAATTAAGTTTGTGGAAGTTATGTCTAGGTGATTAAAAGCAAGACATCTTCCCCCCTGCTCTCTCAAATCACTTTCTCTGGAGTAAACCAGACACTGTTCTGTAGGGACACTCCAACAGCCCTGTGGAGTGGCCCATGTGGAGAAGAATGGAGGGCTCCAACCAAGAGCCAAAAGCTATTTCATAGAAATGCCAAGGAAACATCTTGAAAGAAGATACCCAGCCCCAGTCAAGCCTTCAGGTAACTTTAACCCCAGCCAGCATCTGATGGAGCTTAACAAAGACTTCAAGTCAGAATTTCCCTACCAAGCTTCTCCTGAAATTTTGACCAACAGAAACCATGGGTGATAACAAATGATCGTTGCTTTAATACAAATTTTGGGTGGCTTGTTACACAAAAATAGGGAACTAATATAGATCTGGGGACAAATGAAGTGCTGTAATAAAAGAAATCTTAAAATGTGGGATTGGTGGTGGAGTCCAGCAGCATGCAGAAATCGGAGCTAAGTTGGAAAGAGTGTTAATAAAACTTAAAAAGCTTTGAAGGACTGTTAGATGGGAGTGATGGCCTTCATGAAGACTATCAGTGAGTGTTTAACACAAATCGAGGAAAATGGAGGAAAGCGGTCTCAGTTATCACTACAGTGAGTCTAACATCTGCCATCTTGCTTGTGGTAGATTTTCTTGCTTTCTTATATGATAGCGAAGACTTTCTGGCACTGTATTTTCTGTTAACAAACTTGGATACATAAGACAATACAAACAAAATCAGGTGGTTCAGTTTATGTAATATGAATCCACTTAGCTTACAGTTTGCTTTGCAAAGTAATGGCACTCTCTTAAACCAAGAAGAACTGTATACCTTTAGAAATTTGGGAAAGCAGAAGCTCTTTCTTTAGCCAAATTTCCTCCCACCCCTTGATGTATTTGGAAGAAGTCCCTTTAACAGTTTAAATGCTTTACTGTACACGTCACATCTTAGGGGAAATCTACTGAGACATTAGAGTGTGTTGTTTATATCCTGCTAGGATCAAGTCCAGCATTCTCAGGCATGGTTTTAGCTACAGAGCAACCCACTCACAGAGCAACACTGGGCAGGGTGTTCAAACTGCCTAGCAGTGAACCGTCCTGGTGATAAATGCAACTTATCATAAGGGTGATGACAGCAATGTTTAATTAAATTAGAATCAGGCAGACAATTTCCATCAATAATTAATATGTTGTTGGGTCAGTAAGATAGCTGGATTGTGATCAATATTACATCATAAGAAAGTAATTGCTTAACATTTCAATACCATTTCTTAAACATCTGAAATGTACTACAATATTTTATTTCCCTAAGGAGCCAAGTCAGCATTTTGCTGAAAGGATGAAGCTGTGCTTAGAAATACTTAGTACTTTGCTTGGGACCACAGAGAATGTTACTAGCAAAACTGAAAAGACAATTCTTGTTTTCTGGAATGGAGTTAGGCGTTAGTCAACAGAGTCACTCTTTTCCAGTTTAAGTAGATTCCTGACTCTGTCGGCTTATGCTAGGCTCTGGAAGGGTGACAGAATGCCTCATGGGAAGTTGGAAAATCACTGGGAAAGAAAGAGGCTCCTCACGGCGTTGACTGGCCAATGCTTCATCATCACTTGGACAGCATCTTGGGAATGCAGTCTATTCCATGCCTTTTCAAGTATTCCATCAACAAGGCTGCTGTGGTTTCTCTTCCCACTCCTTTTCACGTTACATAAAACTTATGGCATAAAAGCAAAACAGATGTGAAACATGGAGTCACACAACGTATTTAAAATCATAATGTACTTTGCAAAATGAAAATAACTCATTTCATCAGACTTAATAATGGCCTGGGAGAATTCAAGGGTGGGAAGATACATGAAGTTGAAGAAGGAAGGCTGAGTAGGGGTCAGTTCAGTGAAGCACAGCAGAGGAACAGCCCAGGTAGAGGGCAGGTATGAAGATACTGGGGGATGGGAGGTCATGTTGGATTTTCAGAAAATAGAAGATATAGATACACATGGGGTATAGTGAGAAAGTAACTGAGTGGTGGGAGATGAAGCTGAAACAGTAGATCAATGTCGTTAACAGGGCCAATTAGATGATGTAAATGACTTTGAATTTTATTTTCTGAAGAAGCCACTTCATAGAAATAAGAGAGCAACAGATTGGATTGATTTATTCTTATTGTGGATTTTCTTTTTAATGTTATTAGGGTTGCTGTATGGAATATTACTTGGAGGGGTGTCAACATGGGGACGGGAAGAATAGTTGGGGGAAAATTGCGTTCATTCAGGTGAGAGCTGATGATGATTTGGACCAAGCTGATGATGGTGGTGCTGGAGAGAAGTTAACACAGACAGGAAATATGCAGAAAGTAAACTCAAAAGGGCTTGTGAGACAGAGAATAAAAAAGGGTAAAGGCCATTTCTGAATTATCCGGCATTAGAATGTGCATGAATGTTCACACAATTTGTCTTCCCATGAATACTTCATTCAGTGAGGTGCAGCGGTAAAGCAGGTTGTATTTGAATAATCACTATCAACCTTCCCCTTTTAAGCCACATGGCCATTGTCATGCGCACCCTTCCCCATTCATTCCAGAGATGAAAAGAAATAAAGATATTCAGGAGTTTGTAGTTTAATGCAGTTATTATATAAACTTATAAGCTAAGTTAAAAACTCGCACTTGTATTTGGATAAATAATCTTCTTACATTTAAGAATCATTAATTGTCAGTTCTCACACTCATCTGCCCAATTACAGAGAGCTCCCGAGGGAAGACAAGGTGTAAAATAACCTCCAGCTTCCCTCCTCTCCCGGGAGCACGGCTGGGTTCAGAGAGGCGAAGTTTATCCTGCCTTCAGCTCATCTCCTGCACAAGCATAGAATTCTACTTGTTTCAGTCTCAGAGGTGAGTGTTTTCACACACACGAGTCCCCAAAATCCAAGAGCACCTTGTGAATGTCCCTTCTGCGCTAAATTTAGAATGATTTTGCTGACAACATAGCAACTACATCTTCAGAGTAAAAGCAGTGTCCCAGCGCAGCAAGGGATCCATTGGTCACGACATGACTGCCTAGACTGCCCCACAATGCATCAAAACCTTGACTCGTGGCCCATCCTTCCTCAGGGTCGTTGTTGTTTTTTTCCTCTTAGCTTCCTGCTCATCTGCAGAATTATCATATATTTTGCATTTAGATGAAGCACAGATTAATTCTGAAATACTGGGATTAACTAAATGCAGTAATGAGGATCTCAAAGTAGCAGATCAATTTTCTGTAGGGATGATGTGTGGGTCACCACACGCACTTGAACCCAGCAATTACCAGTTCACCAATGGCAGGTCCTTCATCTTAGATTTCGGCCAGAAACCCTGGAAGCAGGAAGGACCCAGAGGCAACACTGCCCAGATGCGTACATTCTTCATAATTGAATTGTCTGCAAATAATCACTATCTCGTGCTTCATCTTCAAACATTAACCAGCCTTAGAAGCATCCTTAGGAGATTCTCGGGATGTGTGTAAATTATGTGTCTCATGTAAATAGTTCTGAGAAAAACTGAGCAATTGTAGCTCAAATTAATCTTTACCCAGTAGAGACAACTGTACTGTTCAGTGGTAAATGGGTTGTAGGATTCAACTGACTATATTAACCAAAAAGCACACATTGGATTATCCCACAGCCTGCAATAAATAAAAATCCTCTACTGCCTCCTTCCCCACGAGTTGATAAATTTTTTTTTTAAATCAAGATAGTGGTTAAATTATAACCTGTTTATTGATAAAGGCTAAATTGGAGGATTTGATTTATGTGAGAGATCATTGAATTGCAGAATTAGACAGATGTTCCCATCCAGTCTCAACACTGGACAGCAGTGGCCTCAGCTGGCTTTTTCCCAAGGCAGAGACAGAGCCCAACTGAGCATGTGTGGGTCCTCTCCCGAAATGAACTGACCAATCAGAGGAGTCACTCCTCTACATCCCGACCCTGGCAGGATGCTGAAGAGGTGGTTACAGGCTCACAGCACATGCGTCCTTCACAGGAAGAACACCGGTCCCCCAGCAATTCACCTCTGCGTAGATCACATCTAATAAACTTTCTCCTTGAAAACCGAGCCTTTAACTTACTCCTTAACAGAGAAACTCCATATCAATTTAGAGAACTGAGTGAAAGATATTGTTATACCTCGTATGTCATAAATCAAAGCAAAGAGAGATAAGGAATGATTTGAGAGATTTGCTACAAATAAATGCTGTATGGTGTGTAGTCAAAGAAAGGCATTGCCACTTCTTAGCTAAATATGAAGTTAATCATCCAAAGCAGAGAACAGAGTGGCAGTTAAGTCTTTAGAGAAAGCTGTGAGCAGGCTGCCAGATCATGTCTGGGAGAAAGATCAGCCTCACCCTGGGGAAACACTGTACAGTTATGTAGAGACCTCCCTCTCTGTTGGCCTGCCGAAGAGGCACCAGGTCACCATGCTGTGAGCTCATTTCCTCCTTGGGACCTGGCCCTAGGACCTTCCACATCACAGAGCACCAGGGACCCACTCTTCTCCCGGGAAGGCACTGTCTGCTCCCATGCCTGACTCCAGCCCTCTTCCCCAGGTGAGGATCTAGAATCTCTGTGAAGGACGTTCAAGAATTTCTGTATAGGAAGAGCTTAGAGAGGCAACCTGGATGCAAGCAGGGGCCAGGGGCTCATCTGGAAACATCCTCTACTTTTTACATTTCTCATATTGTAGTTTTATTTGGCATGTCGTGGGTTGGGATTGAAGATGAGATTGTGGAGAGACTCAGATCTCCCCCAAGCCACTCAGTACCACTTCCTTCCTCTTCTTAACAATATAGTTTAGAGTCAGAGATTGCCCCCATCCTATACCACATGGCAGAGCATCTCTCCCCTTCTCCTAAAACAGTAACAATAGTAATTGATCCGAATTCCTGTTAACTCACAGCCTGGAAGGTTGGTTGTGGAACCTTCTCCATATACTTTCTCCCCGGCTCCCCTAGAACAGCCCTGCTGCTGGCCAGGCCCGCAGCACCCTGTCACAGATCGAAGGGACAGTGGTGCTATGTCCTCAGGCTTGTGGGGGCCTGGTGTGACACATCATTAGTATCACATGGTTGACATCTGCTGCAGGCCAGGGGACAGCTAGGATCCAAGCAGTGCTGAAGGAAGCCCTTGGATTCTGGGCCCCCGGACCCGGAGGCACACTCATCTGCAGTGCCCGAGAACCAGCCCTGGGGTCGGCTTCCGAAGGACCAGCGCTCCCGCTGCTTTGCCGGCTCCTGTTTAAACTGAGATTCCGGCGACAGCACCTCGTGCTGATGGGCTTCGAGAGCCTCAATTCACTGGGAGGGAGGAAAGCTCACAAATACGAACAAATAAATTCAATAGTGACAGTTTCCATGAGAAACAGCACAGCACCCAGTAGGCTGGAGGACGTTTGCAAATCATTAGACCTGTTTACCCTACAAGCCCGTGCAATTCATCCAGAGTAATTAATCTGAAAGAGAGATTCAGCCGGGATACATTCGTGATGCAGAGGAAGCTGAGCAGCTTAAACTACCTCCAAGAAGAAAAGAAAATACAAGACGAACAAATAAATATATTCCATGGATTTAGTACATTTATGAGTGAAACCACCTACATAATTTGTGCACTCTGCAAAAATCAAATGTGAGGTCCCTTGTCCAAAAAACCAGAAAAAAGTCACTTAAAGGCACTAAAATATGGAGGCTTTTTATTTAGAAATATTTTGTTATTAATACAACTTATTAATACAATTTAATAGGATTAATTTTATACATGAGCAACGTATAAATTGCAAAAAATTCTGCTATAATAATTTTATATAATAAATTAATAATAATAGTCCTTTATTAACGTGGTATCTTGATTGGGCTTAAGATTTCTATGGCTTACTTTTCTGAAAATTCCTTTAGTAGGTCATCAAAATGAGTATCCAAAGCAACTTATTTTCAGTTGATATAATTGACAGCAACATCACTTGCTCTTGTCATACGTAAGATCACAAATGACTTTTGATCATTATTAATTTTAAGTAGAATCTTTTTGTGGATGCAACCATTACTGAAGATTATTATATAGGCTGTGAAAACCTGAAGATACATTTCTGATAAATTACGTTGAAATATAAATTTTAGTACATCTGTAGAATCTTGTGGAAATTTTTTTTTAATATTATGAACTTTTTGTTTGAATTTAAATTTCTTTTTGCTATTTTTAAAAATAGACTTTATATATTATAGCAGCTTTAGGTTCAAGGCAAAATTGAGCAGAAAGTTTTCCTATAACCCTTACCCCTCCATGCACAATTCTCCTGTTACCTGCAGCCCCTGCCGGGGTGGTATATTTATTGCAGTCCATGAACCTACACTGACACATTATATTCACCCAGAATCAATAGTTAACGTCAGGGTTCACTCTCAATGTCCTATAGTCTATGGGCTTGGACAAATGTATAATGATGTAAATCCACCCTTATAGTATCATACAGAATCATGTTGCTGCCCTAAAAATCCTCTGTGCCCCATCTCCCTTCCCCCACCTCCATCCCTTCCTTCCTTCAACCTCTGGAAAGCACTGCTCTTCTTACTGTCTCTACAGTTTTGCTTTTTCCAGAATGTTGTATAGTTGGAATCTTGCAGCCTTTTCAGATTGGCTTCTTTCACTTAGTAATGAGCATTAAAATCCTTCCACATTCTTTTTATGGCTTCATAGCTCATTTCCTTTTAGCAGTAAATAATATTCCATTGTTTAAATGTATCATAGTTTATTTATCCATTTATCTACTGAAGGATATCTTGGTTGCTTCCAAGCCTTAGCAATTATGAATAAAGCTGCTATAAACATCCATGTGCAGGTTCTTGTGTGGACCAATGTAACTTTAAATGTAAATTTACATGATCATGTTTTTAACATTTCCTCTGGCATTCCCTGTAACTTGTGGATGAGGCACAAGAGCCCAAAAGCAGATTCATGATTTGCACACAATTCGAAATACCTGTTTATGCGATCGCTGTATCTTCAATAACGTGACAATTCATTTTAAAATGATCTTCTTCATCTACAATAGATTCATCAGAAACTTCATATGAAGATAGTGTTATTTATGATCGAATGTGATGATCCTTAAATTTAATTTCTACTTTGAAGCCTGTAGGTATTTGCCTTGCAGTTTTGCAGCTGTTTTCAAAACAAGAGACTCTAATGCTGTGAGGATTTCTAATAACTGCCTGGTGTGCTTTCTCTCAGTGTCCCTGTGTATGCTCTTATTTTGTAATAAAATAAAATGTTATTAGCTCCTGCAGTTTCTATCGCAGGCTGGAGAGTTAATATTTGTACAGATGATGCAGGCGGGGCCCCTGCGGGTCTCAGCGCTGCCCTGACGCAGAGTCTCTCAGCCACTGTCTCTGTCATCAAAGCTATTGTTTCTGCTGCCACCTTGCAGGCACGGGCAGGTGCTTTTTCTGCTCTTGTCTCTTTGCTCAGCTAATTGTCACTTTCTCCCCTCTCTTCAATTTCCAGGCAATATGGATTTCGGGATCTGTCACTGCATGCTTTCTGTTCAAGTGCCCCCAAAGAGAGAGCTGGATCACTTCTCTCCGAGGGGAAATGAGAAGTCTGGGGACTCTGACCGGCAAGGTCTTCTCGGCTTTGCTGCCTTTGTCCTCACAGGGAGCTCAGTCCATTAGCCCATTTCCCTCCATTCTCTGAAATTCTAGTGGTCTGTGGTTGGCCCCATCATTGATGTTTAAGGCTTGTTGTCCTCAGTTCTCTCTCCCAGTGTGGTGAGCAGTTCTGCCTATTGAAGACTGTTGGGTGTGTGAGCCCCAGTCGCCTTCCCCACCTTCGCAGGGCATGCACCTGAGGTCCCCGGCCCACACAATCTCCACCACTTCTTAACCACATACTGCTCCAGGGACCCCCATTCTTTCCACATGCAGGGCAGCTGCCCAGAGGGCCCTTGCCCCTCCTCCTCCTTCTAAGGAATCAGACTGCATCCCACCTCCTCTATGAACTCTTTTCCAAGTGCTCTGGTTTCTTCACCTTCTGCTTCTCACAGCATCTTTAAAGGTTTCTGTTAGATCACGGACAACATTCCCCTGACTACTGCTCACACGTCTGCCACTTTCAAACCACTGATGCACCCTGTGATGATTTTGGCAGAAAATAGAAAGGTTCTCTATTTTACCCCAGATCTACTCTGCTTATGACCGATCCTAGCATAGATTATTTATTTTTCTTTTCTACCCTGTCTTGCCCTGATTCACCCCTTAATCTCTCCCTTATTCTCCTCCACTCTCATCACCATGTAAACTAGCATAATACCTTTCCACGGTCATGAAGACGTCAAACTCATTCTCTGTGCAAAGAAATACCGTTGTCTTGAAGTCTGAGAATTTACAAATCTAAAACTGAGATACAAATCAGGTGATAAAAGTTATTTAAGCTCTGAAAGAGGAGAGAGAAGGAAAAGAGAAATGTTTGTGTGCTCATGTATGTGTGTATATGTTTGCGAACATGAATAAATGAACCAGATAGGCTCACAAGAGCAACTGTGGTGAGGCAGAGACCCAGAGAGACAAAAATAGGCTACCCAATGGCCCATCATACGTTTGAAGATTGTCTTCTAGGTCCTCAGCCTTCCTCATACTTCTCTTCACTTTAACAAAAAGAGAAGAGGTGAACTTGAAACATTCGATCACCATTTTTGTGACAGGGCAAAAAATAGATGACAAAGAAGGAGCAAAGACTGGAAAGTAGGAAAAACTGCTGTTTCACATCTTGCATGTTTATTATTTCCAAACTTTAACCCATTAAATGTGGTCTTTCCTAAGATAAGAAAGAAATCCTCTTACATCTTTTAAAATACTTTTTCATGTGCACGACAAGTCCAAAGTGATTTGTGAAGAATATTTAAGGGAGTTCGACTGTTGGCAGACACAAATCCTCTTTATCAAGAGAAATGAGGAGAAACTGATGACCCTTATAATGATCTTACAGGTATGACTGGACTTGTTGGAAGTTTGGGAAGCCTGGGGAAATTTTGAGCCAATTTATAGGTTGTTTTAATTGACTAACAATATCCCTTAACTTCATCAATTAATGTACATGATATAATCCTTGGCCTTCAAAAACTCTGACATCCCCTCACCTCCCATCCCCACTTTTTGACTTGGGATTCAATGAATGGTTTCCATAGTATATAGATGTGCCTCTTCTTGGTTAGAAAAACAGGTAAGGCATGACTCAGGAAAGGGGTAACACTGATGGCCACAGGGAAAAGCTAATAAAAAGTAAGTGCAATGAAAAGATGACAGAAGAGAGAAACTCTACAAGTGAAAAAAAAAATCTAAATTACTATTATACATATAGGTTAAGGTAAAGCAAATGCATCTCAATGTCTAACTTATAAGTTGAGGCAAAATGTTGTTGAGCCCAGCAAGAGGTGAATTTGAGGAGCCAAGAATAAGGAGACATGAGATGGGAAGAATGCAGACATGCATTAGGAGGCTAAGTTTCTGCATCTTTGCTTAGCTGGCTTTCTTGCAGCTTTGTATCCCTTTGGTCAAAAAACCTGTGAGGAACAGGATATAATGAATATATTAAAACCTGTACCAGATATGGTAGATTGTTAATAAAATGGCAACAACTCTATTTCTCATCACATATGTTCTTTGCAATGGTCTCTTGTCCCTTCCAGCCCCTGTCAAAAGAGGAATCTATTTCCTTCTCTAGGAATCTGAGCCAGCCCTTGAGTGCTCTAAACAACAGAATGTGACAGAACTGATGGTCTGGAACTTCCAAGCACAGCCATCTGTCAACTTTGACTCTTGTGCTTTGAGATAAGCCAGCTTCCAGGTAAGACTTCCAAGTTCCTCAGGATTGCCAGGCTGTGAATGATGGGGAGAGGACACAGAGGAAAACGAGGCCCCCACAAATAGCAGAAGCCAAAAAAGAGACCAACTTGCCAGCCATGTGATTGAGACCATCTTGGAAATAAATCCTAGAGACCAGCTGAGCCACCCAGGTGACACCGCATAGAGCAGAGTACTGCTTTCTCCTCTAGCCTCGCCCACATTGCAGAATCACGTGTAAATAAATGGTATTTTAAACCGTTAAGTCTAAGGGGTTTGCTAACAGCAATAACCAAGACATGATCTCATATGCCTTGAGCTTTCCTACAGGAATCACAGTATCTGTACAAATGGGGGCACATGAATAGTAACAGCCCAAATTCCACTGGCTCTCACCTCCACTTGATTGTGGAAGCAAGCCCTCGATAGATGACCACCATACCAGTCAGGCCCCAGGCAGTCTAGCAAAAACCACCCCAGTTATTCTAAATACAGGGAGTTTAATAAAAGGATTTGTCACATAGGTGATAGTGAGAAGGCAAGCAGGCCAGAGTGGCAGTTTAACTGCATGAAGGAGCTGTCAGCCCAACATTGGGAAGAGGTAGTGTTTGGAGTAACCAAAAGCAAGGGACATATTGACAGGATGGACGTATACTGCGGGCAGCCCAGAAGAAACTGGAACCCTGGAGCTAAGCGCTTTCAGCAGGAGCTGGAGCAGTAACGAGGCTACAGCTGGAAACACTACCCCGGGCAGAGAGGTGGGCGTAGAAATACTCTGGTTACTACGTGTCTCCTTTTCAGTCTCCTGGGAGTGACTCCCAGTGGTCAAACTGAAAGGGAAAGCGGATGACGAGGGAACTTCTTGGAGTTGGCACTATGTCACAGTGTAGCGCAGGAGATAAGTAAACATTAAAGCGAATGTCGTGCAACCAGCACACCCCTCAAGCATTCACCTGGAGACCTAGGGAGGCACAGCATCCTTGTGCTCACAAGCAAGCCTGCTCCCCCATCACTAAAAAAGTAAAGGATGCAGAGGGGTCTGTTGCAAAGTACGAAAGCACCTCTCCCTTTCTTGCATGTTACAGTTTATTAAAATGACACATTCTTGCCTCAACATTTGCACAACAGCCAGAGGAAAAGGACTTTGTTATGGGCTGTATTGTGTCCCTCCAAAACTCACATGAGCGATTCCGACCTCCAAGACGCAGTGGGTGATGGCATTTGGGGTTTTTAAAAAAGCAGTGAAGTTCAGATGTGGATGTTAGGGTGCGCCCTAATCCAGCATGACTGGTGATCTTATGAGACGAGAAAATTAGGCCACAGGCACTCACAGAGCGAAGACGACGCGAAGACACAGGGGGAGGACAGCCATCGGAAAACCAAGGAGAGGCCTCAGAAGAAATGAACCTTGCCAACACCTTGATCTTGGACTTCCAGCCTCAGTACTGTGGGAAAACACATGTCTGTTGTTTAAATTGTCCAGCCTACGATACTTTGTTGCTGCAGCCTAGCTAACTAATATACAATCTTTTTTTTTTTTTTCCTCAGTTGATGTGTTTTTCTTTACAGCCCCACTCCTTTCCACAGGGCTGAGACAGGACTGCGGCGATCACTGTGTTGCCAGACGCACCCTAGCAGCCACCTTCACACTGCATGTGGTTACCCTTCCTTGAGATAACCAAAGCTCGGCTTCTCAGTGCCCACACAGATTCACTTCTTGACCAAGTGCCCAGAACATCTAAAATTCAGATTAAACCTGCTGATGCCGCCATGTCAGAGTGGCTGTGCGGGAACAGGATGAGATGATCCCACAGATAGAGCCGTGGGGCTGCTCCCACAGGTTCCTACTGAGGAATGTGAGTCATGGCAGAGCCCATGGCAGGGTCAATCCTTCTATCCTTTAGTTCCCTATGTCTCATTGCCCCGCCATCGTATGCCTTCCTGGACTATCCCTTTTAGAACATCCTAACTCAACTCAACTTCAAAGAATATCATATAAAACTACCTTTTCTGTCCAGTTGTGTAAAACTTATCCACTTTGATTCCAAGGGCATGGATACTATGTGCTGGCTGAGAAGATAGCATATGAAGAAAACAGATACTGTTAACTTCAGTACATGAGTGATTTCACAGCACTCTGGTAAGATATAGCCTCTTTGCTGTATTCAGGGTTTAAAACTTAGCTAAGACCCTGGAGTAAGGAACATGCTGGGAGCAGACCCTGTAAGCCTTTGCTCCCTTAAAGCAGTTATTAAAATATGCATCCTGGTGGGGGATTACTGGTGTTTGTATGCTCTACCCACCATGCACACTGCACATAAATATAGGTCAGTCAATAAGAGCCTTCTCTGAAATTAAGTTTGCTAGTCTGAAGTCTCTTGAGATATCACAGTCTTTAGGAGCACATAATTCCATTGTTGGCTTGCAGCAGTAAGGAGAAATAGGAAAAGTTATGAATATAAAATATAAAAATAAAAAATGACAAACAATGGGCTCAGTGAACTTATTAAGATGGAATGAGCTGATTTAAACCAATTTCTGCATCAGCCTATTTTTTGCTTTGGTGGGAAAATGACATCTTTATAAAGAACAGTAATTTTTCGGAGATTTATTTTTGAAAAATTTCAAAGACAGAACATTGAAAGGTATTTATAATGAGTATCCAAATACCTACCACCGAGAATTTGCCATTGCCATTCTATTATACATGCTTCATCACTTATCTATGAACCTGTCTATCCAGATAGTAATCACTTAATCCATTTCTGAAGCACTTCAAAGCAAACTGCAGACATCAGTATACAACCCTTTAAATGTTTCAATATGTATACCATGAACTAGATTTCAATATTTGTTTATAGATACTACATAAAATTTATACACAAGGAAATGCACATATTCTACTGTGTATAAGGCATTTTGTCTAACAGGTTTTTGTGATTCATCTGTGTTCCTGCACGGATCACACATTTTTTCGTGTTTACTGTAATGTTCCATTGTAGGAAGGTACCAAAGTTTATTTATCCATTCATCTACTGATGGATACCAGGGGTGTTTTCCAGTTTTTAACAATTGTAAATAAAGCTGCTATGGACATTCTTGGGCAAGTCTTTTCATAAACATGTTTTCATTTCTCTTAAATAAATAGGATTAGAATTATGGGTTTTAGAAAATGTATATGTTTGGCTTTTTAAGAAACCATCAGAATATTTTCTACTCCACAACACTTCAAAGTGTGTGTACCACATTACATTCCTACTAACATTGCATGAGGGTAACAGCTGTCCCATTTCTCATCAACATTTTGTGTTGTAAGTCTTCTAAATTTTAGCCGTTTTGGTGGTCATTTTTGGGTGTGAGATGTTATCTCATTCCAAATTTAATTTGGATTTCCCCAATGACAAATGAGATTGACAACTTTTTAATGGGTTTATTGGCCATTCATATGTATTGCTCTGTGGAATATCTATTAAAAGTCTTTGGTCCACCTCTTGTTTTAATGTGTAATGGAAGTAAGAACTACATCTTGTCTTATACTTGATCATAGTAAGAAAGCGTTCAAACTTGATCATTAGATGTGATGCTGGTTGTAGGGGCTTTTGGATGTGCTCTTTATCAGACTGAGGAAGTTAATTTCTATTCCAATTTTGCTGAGAGATTTCATCATAAATGGTTGTTGGATATTGTAAAATTATTTTTATGCATACCTTACAAGATTATGTTTTTTCCTGTTTTATTCTCATAAGATGGTGAAATGCAGTAGTTGATTTTAAGTCAGTTTTAGTTTTTAGAACAGTTTTATATTTACAGAAAGTTTGAGAAGATATTACAGTGAGATCCCATCTACCCTACACCCAGTTTCCCCTATTATTAATACCTTATATGACTATTGTTCATTGGCTACAATTAATGAGCCAATATTGACGTGTTATTTTAAAATATCAGTAAAATCATAAAGCCCATATTTTATTCGTATTTTCTTAGTTTTACCTAATACACTTTTTTGTTCTAAGATCCCATCCAGAATACTACACTGTGTTTAGTTGTTATTTGCCCTGAGACTACTTTTGGCTATAAAAGTTTGTCAGATTTTCTTTGATGTCGATGACTTTGACCATTTTGAAAAGTACTGGTGAGTTATTAGAGAATGTCCTTGGACTGAATTTTTCTGATATTTTTCTAATGATTAAACTGGGATTATGGATTTTGGGGGAGGAAAACCACAGAGGTTAAGTGCCATTTTTATCACATGACGTCAGGGGCACATATTATTAATACAGCTCATCACTGCTGATTTTGACCTTGATTCCTGGTGGAGGTGGTGTCTGCAGGCTTCCTCCCAGTCAAGTGATTCCCCCACCCTTTCCATAAGGTACTTGAAGGAAGCCACCATGCACAGCCCATACCTAAGGAATAGGGGTTGTGATCTCCCTTCTTGAGAATGAAAAATCTAGAAAAATTATTCAGCATTCTTCTTCACGTAAAGTTGCTCTCTTCTCCCTCATTTATTAATTTATTTCATTATTATATTAGTATGGACTTACTGGTATTTACTTTATACTTTGGTTTGTAGTTTAATAATACTTTATCTATTTATTTATTTTGCCCAAATTGTTGCAGCACTGGCCATCCAGAGCTCTTTTCCTTGGTACCTGTACCTGTCAACATACACGTGATGTTAGCTGCCGGGTTTTGTAGATGCTTTTTTTCAAGGTGAAAGAATTCTCTCTTATTTCTAAGTTGCTGAGATTATTATTTTTTTTAATCAAGAATAGATGTTGAATTTTACCAAATGCTTTTTCTCCATCAATTGATAGGATCATGTGGTATTTGTTCTTTAGACTATTAACGTGGTAAATTCTATTGATTGACATTTTTAAAATACTAGGCTCTCCTTTTGTCCCAGGAAAAAACCACCCCTCTTTGTTGGCAGGGAGGTACACTTTTTCTATATACAATTAGATTCAGTTTGCTAATATTTTGTTGAGGATTTTTATGTTTACGCTCTTGAGGAATGTTGGTCTATAATTTTCTTTCTTTCTTTTCCAAAGTGATGTCTTTGCCTGGTTTTGGCATCAGGAAAATGCAGTACTCAAACAATAATTTTGGAGGCAATTTTTCTATTTTCAGGAAGGAATGATATTGAGTTGTTATTTCTTCTCTAAAATTTCGTAGACTCCACCAGCAAAACTACCTAAGCCTGATAATTTCTTATTTGAAAAGTTCTGAACTACTAATTACATTTCCATTATGTTAGTAGGAGTATTCAGATTATTTGGTCCATCTTGGGTGAGTTTTGACAGTTTGCACTGTTCAAAGAATTGATCTATTTCCTCTACGTTGTCAAATTTCTGTGCAGAGCGATTTGTAGTGTTCTCTTATTTTTGTGATGTCTGTGAGATCAGTAGTGATAATTACTCTTTGTTACAAATATTCGTCACTTGAGTGTTCTCTTTTTTCTTTATCAGTCTTGCTAGAGGTTTATCAGCTTTACTGATCTTTTTAAAGGACCAGTTTTGGTTCACTGATTTTTCTCTACTTCTCTGTTTTCATTTTTTATTGATTCTGCTCTTATTTTCTTGCTTTTAATTTATTTTGTTCTTGTTCTTTCCTATTAAGTCAAATAACTGATTTCAGGCTTTTCTTTGTTTGCAAGTACTGTAACTTTCCCCTTCAGCAAAACATCATTTGATTTCCACATATTTTGATATGTTTTTTTTTATTTTCATTCAGTTCAGTATATACATTTTTCAAATTTCCTTTGAGACGTTCTCTTTCGCCCACAGATTATGAGATGTATGTTGATTAAATTTCAAGCCTTTGATGGTTTTCCTCCCATCTTTCTGTGACTGATTTCTGATTAAATTGCATTGTGGTTAGAGGACATACTTTTATGAATTCTACTTTTAGGATTTCTCGTATTTATTAACTCTTTTGGTTTATTTTATGAACCAGGGTAAAGACTATCTTGGTGAATATTCCTTGGGCACTTGAAGAAAATGTGTATTTTTCTGTTGTTGACTGGAGGGTTCTATAAATGTCAAGTAGATTTCATTTGTCAGTGGTGGTGTTCAGTTCTTTTGTACACTTCCTGATTTTCAGTCTATACCAAATATGTTAACTATAAAGAGGGGGGTTATTAATGTGCCCAAATGTAACTGTGAATTCATCTGCTTCTCCTTTTAGTTCTGTTAGTTTTTCCCTCATGTATTTTGAACCCTTATTGTTTGGTACCTATGCTTCTAGGATTGTTATGTCTTTTTGTTGACTAGCACTTTAATTGCTATCTAATGTCCTTCTTTGTTCCTAGAATGTTTTCTTCCCGGAGTCTAATTGGCCTGGACCTCAGCTTTTGTTTGCTTAGTTTTTATGTGGCTTATCTTCTTCTAATTTGTTTCCCTTTTTTCTTATATGTATCTTTATCTTTGAAGTTTCTTCTAGACAGTGTATAGTTGAGTGAGTTATTAATTGGTTTAATTCATTCTGACAATTTCTGCAGGTCTTGAAATTTACTTTTAAGTTAATTCTTAGCATTTTAACATTGAGATCTGCCATTTTATTATTTGTTTGGATTATTGACTTTGAATTAGATGTTGCTGGTATATCTACAACCCATATACCAATAGAATTAGAGTGTCTGGGAATATTGGATCAATATCTTATTTGATAGATTTTAAAATATATTATTTCAGAAATGGAACAAATGCTAACAGAAATGAGTGGAGTTTAAATAAAATATCATAGACTGCTCATTAGTGCAGGGTTTCTTTGGAAGTGATGAAAATATTTTAATGTTACATTTTAGAGATGGTTGCACAACACCATGAAAGTATTAAAAAACATTTGGTTGTATATTTAAATGAGTGAATTGCACAGTATGTAGAGTATATTTCAACATGCTATTAAAATTCAAAGGTAAAAACAAACAAAAAAGCCTAATAAATCAATTTAGTGGTCATGTTTTCTTAGTTTTATTATTGAAAGTTGACCCCCAAAAATGTCTCATCCTGGATTTGAAGACAAATATGATTAAAAAACAAAAACTTTAATAAAATGGTGGGTTTCCTTTCACCTTTCAGGAATTATTTCATGATAATAGCTTCAGGCAACATTCAGCCTCCAAAAGGTCTTAGTAGTGGATGCTTAGTTTCTGGATATTGTGGTACCATTCCCACCTGAATTTCTCCTGTGCACAGATGACGAGAAAGAGCAAAGAGAGCTCGATGACACAGAGAGATGAGAACACAGGAACTATGCAAACTGCTACTGAGCTGAAATGGTTTGGACCTGTCACTGACCTACTGCCACCCTGGACTAAACCAAACCGGTTACTTGCAGAGGTGCAACCAACAACCCTTCGCTAACCTCCTGGGCCAGCTAGGATTCCTCGGCACTGTTGCTTTTCTCTGCCTTAAAGCACAGACTAAACTTAGAAAGTGCATATTGCTGTTTTACTGAAATCTAAGCAAGAGAAATTGACTTTGGGGACACTAGTTGCCTTGGTATTTTTATAAGCTTTTTGAATTTCCAGTTAATGTTAAAAAATTAAAACAGTACTTACAACAAGCAACTTACCTCAACTTCAGTGGTTTGTAAATATAAAGAAAGGCAAATCTATATATACCTATATAAGAAAGTACATTTCCTAAACCCCCCAATTTTCATTTACACACACACACTCCATAGCAGGAAAAAAAAGAAGGAAACAGAAAACTCTTTAGGAAGTCTGAAAAGTAAGACTGCCTAGAGTAATTCTATTGTTTACTCAGAGAATATGTTGACAAACATAAATCCAAATAAAAATGTACCCCATCTCTGTTTCCTTGGGGGTCATGCGCCTGAATATAAATCAGGTTTCATGAATTGTAGGAATAACTTTATCTCTCTTACGTCACCCACAGGAGCTCAGGATCAGCCAAAGACTGGTGGAATTCTTGTCCCTGCCTCAATTCTATCTCAGCCCCAACCTCTAGTCAGCAGAGGTCAGAACACGATATCTGGAATGGTTATATATTCCGTCCTCCATTCAAACTACACTCTCCTATTCCGCCCATACAAAATTTCTCTATGCTGACATATTAAGCTTCTTGATGATCATAAAATGACATGAGTGTGCTTAAAATACAATGAGAATGAACAGCTGACACATAAGTAGTTTTTGACAATATGCAAAAAAGCATATTAAAAAGACAATAACATTCAACAAATCTAAGGAAAAGCCACCTATACCATGATCCATATAAGTAGGATTATATGATTTATGAAGCGAGAAAAGCTTAATTAAATGAAAGATAAAAGTGATGGGATGCTTCATGCTCTTTAAATTCTATTTTTATTGCAACTTATTAAGGAAACATATGGGCAATCCAAATGTAGAAGGTGATTTTTTAAAAACTTCATCATAAGGTTGCAAATCAAAATGATGCATTTAATAAAAATTTCCTATTAAATCTTCAGTTTTCCAGAGAACTCCTTTCTGTTGTAATACAGCTATTGTCAGTTAAGTAAACATCAGCAGAAAATCAAAATAACTTTTACATGGTTAATGTTGAAATATCGTGACACCAGATTGAGTTGCACAGAGACACCTCCCATCCACTTTGGGATCCAACAGAGGTACACCCCTGGCTGGCTGGCTCGACCCTGAGTCTGACGTCCTGGAGTGTGCCTGATGTCCAATACATGACTACATCTCTCAAATGCGCTCCAGCTTTTCTGTAGGTACCCAGAGGAATCTCTGAGATGAAATTGGTAGCAGTTGCACAGTGCAAAAAGGTTTTGTTCTTTCCTCACATTTTGTGAATTTTAAAATTTAAGAAAGAAATCCGATTGAAAGTCTCTGATGTAATAAATTCAAAGCGGCACATAATAGCACAAAATACTACAGCATAAATTGTCTTACACTAGTCATAAACTGCAGCCTAGCTCTGAGCCCAGCCCTGTGGAAAGGCTACTGTGTTCCAAAATAAACATCTTAAATCACTTGGGATGCCAATGAAACTGTGAATTATGGTTACTTTCAAATAATTTTAATAAAAAATTTAAATAAAAATTACACATATTAAAGGTGTCTAACAAGATATTTTGACATACATATACACAGTTAAATGATCACTATGGCCAAGCTGATTAACACATCCATTTGCTCATGTAGTTACCTTTTTTTTTCTTTTTTGGTGAAATCTACTTTTAGAAGTAGATGAAAACCAGCACCCTTTGACAACGTATGGCAACTCCCATACAATTAAACATCACAGCGTATGTTGGTATAGTGTCTACCTCTGGCAATTTAGTCTGTTCTTTCAAAATTTGAGTTTTTCCTAATGTCATTTGGCAAGCTTGATTATACCAATTAGTGATACTCCTGTAAATATCCTACAGAGGTAAGTCATTTTGCATATATCCCTGAGGAATGTTTGTGTGTTCCAGCTGGCTCCATCTGACCATCCAACTCCACGCTTCATGGGACTGCATGCCTTGTCTGAATGGAGAGCAACTTAACTGTACATTATTGTGCCACTGGGTTCTCCTCACATATTCAAACCAAATATATCACTGTATTCAAACTTCAAAGTGCTCCTCTAATAGCTGGAGCAGCAGAAGGGACCTTTTAAAAAATGTTAATGTTTAAAAAGATTAAAAACCTGTCACTAAACAGCAAGTTTCTACTGTATAGTGCAGGGAACTATATTCAATATCCTGTAATAACCTATTTCTATGTATCTATATATGTAACTGTATCGCTATGCTGTACACCAGAAACTAACAAACATTGTAAGTCAACTGTACTTCTTTTTTTTTTCACTTTAATCTGTTTTATTTTGAGATATTCTGTCTGAGTGAATTAACAAAGAGAAGTATTGCCTTTCACAACAGTAATATCCATCAATGCTTTGTGTGTGTGTGTGTGTGTGTTGTATGTGCCCTTTGTAATGTTAGGGTACGTTCCTTCTACACCCAATCTGAAAGGATATTATACTTTATCAAACGCTTTTTCTGCATTTATTTTCCCCTTTTTCAGTTTAATTTGGTAGAGGTAGTAGTTTGACTGCACATATACATTACACTGCATGTAAATACATATGTACAATATACTGCACGTATTTTTTTAGTTTACGTATATGTACTGATCATTGTTTCTAAGAACGTAAGTCAACTATACTTAAAAAACAAAAACAAAATATCTGTCACTATTAGCACCTCCTAGAGTCCTATCTCAGAGGAAGCGGGGGCAGGAGGCTGAGTCTCAGTGTGACACTTGGACTTCAGAGGGATGATGGAAGATTCCAGGATTTTATGATAGACTCTGACAACTGCAAAAGCAATGCGAGTAAGATGACAGTTAATGTTTTCTTCTGTCGCAGAGCTAAAGGTTAAAATATGATTCAGCGCTGCAGACTTTCAGGGGCTATCTTCCACTGTGAAATTCATCACATCTATTTATAAAGGAAATGTGCGCTAGTGACACCTCTACACTTTTATACTTAAATCCATTATTGCCTGGGCTTCAATCCTTAACTTTGCAAACTAGAAATGTTTTCATCTTAAATTTGATAATTAGAGAATGATGCCAATAAAGATATACCTATTTTCTAAATTGCATTTAAATAATATTTTCCTTTCTTGTGAGTTCAAAAATTATTTAAAAATTACAGCTGGGGAAATATTTTTCTTGTAAATCTTTTTTTCCTTGTAATGAATTTGAACTTTTATATTGACTATTGGTTCCTCAGATTGGGAGGGAAAAATGTGAATCCATTATTGTTGCCTTTTGTCAGACAGTGTCAATAATTAATACCTCAGTTGTTTAGGGCAGAGAAGAAGTCAATCAGCAGAATAAAAAAGAAGAGGGCGAATCTAAGGGGCCTTAGGGTCTGTTTGCATTTCCTAGAAATAATGTTGACGTTCTCCTCCAGGTAGCCAACGGGTGCCACATACAGAAAGCTGAGCCCATTCCCCTCGCCCCCACCAACCAACTCGGGGCAGAGAGTATGGCAGAATCTCTATAACATTGAATGAATGTATGAATGTATACATGAGTGGACAAATAAATGAATCAATGCTCATGATGATTCTTGGCTGTCAAATAAGTAACTTTCAGTTAGTTCTTAGAAAAAGGCCTTCCTCTAAAATAAAAATCATCTAGGAAAACTCATTTTCAATCATGTCTTAAAAATGTAAATTTGGGAATAATTTAATGACATCTGGCTCATCTAATGGCTTTCAATAAATGTATTTAATTTTTAATTTTGTTAAGTGTCTAATATATGCTACTTTCACTCTTTTATCAGGTTGGATAACCATTAAGTGGATATTTTCTTGTTAATGACAATCAGTGTTGTTGCTTCCAAACCCTTGAAATTCTCTTCTGATTTGAGATAAAAGGACTTAGGTCCCTGGGGTGGCCTCAGAGTCCCTGAGTTGTGCAAATTTGCAGGCGTGGTTTTTTGCTCCCTGCCTGGGAAGCACGGGCCGAGATACACAGTCCTCCTGCAGCGCCAACGATGCAGCCGTCAGGCACCCTCAGGGCTTTGGAATAAAGATCTGCGTGCTGAGTGTCCTGAAGCTCCCCAGAAACCCTGGCCCTCTTAGACGTCTTGGGTGACCTTGCTGCTCGATGCATTGGTCCAACAACTTAAATTAACTGCTTTTACTTACACCTTGAAGGTCAGACAGCAAAGTCTGCAGTGGTTTATCTCTCTATATATTCATGGCAATTGATACCAACACCCCTTGCTCTGTGTTTATCAGAGTGGATTTCCCTCTGCTTCAGCTTCTCAGGTTAATGTGTTGGACAGCATCTGGCTGAATGTCCTCCCAGAGGATTGGGAATTGCCCAGACATTCTGACTACGTGTGCAGGATTCCTCCAAGGGGCTCGCCTCATCTGGATTCAGAGAAGAGACTCCAAAACAATCGTGCAAGAGCAAGGCTGGCTGTCTTTTGCTCAGATGAGACTTGGCATCACAGATATTAACTGAAAAGTAGAAGATCCGGATGCAGAAGGATGCAAGGTGTGCAGGGGGCAGACAGAGGCAGCAGGTCTGCCCCCATCAGGCTGCAGACCCAATGCTAGTGCCCCAGGGCAGTCCCCTTCCCAACGTGCCCTGGATTCTTAGTGGCCTTCCCACCTGACAGATAAGAGCTAGATAACAACCAACACATGGGAAAAGGAGGGATGTTAAGGGTCTCTTCATTTCCACTCTTGTTTCTGTGAAGTTTAAAAGACTGGCATTTCTCTAAATCCTTGAGGTTCTATACAAAAAGATGGGTAACAATCATACCACTTTATAATCATCTGGAATGTCTATGTTCAAGTATTACAGAAATTAGGAAAGACATTAAAGGAAATTAAAGAAATTGAAGAAAACTAATTAAAGACATTAGGAAGCCAAGTATAGTGGTCCTTTGGTATCCTCAAGGGATTGGTTCCAGGATGCCCGTGGATACCAAAACCCATGCTGCCCAAGTCCCTCCTATAAAATGGTGTAGTATTTAGTGTCATCTACACACATCCTCCCATATACCTTAAATCATCTCCAGGTTATCTATAATACATTCATAAATAAAAATGCTATGTGAATAGTTGTAAATACAAATGTAAATGCTATGTAAATGTGGCAAAATCAAGTTTTGCTTTTTGGAAATTTCTGAAAAATTTTTCCCAAATATGCTGGATCTGTGGTTGGTTGAGTCCCTGGATGCAAATCCCGTGAATTCAGAGGGTTGATGTAAAACTCAAGTTACTCTCTGGCTGACGCTAGTGTGCTTCTCAGAGTCTATAACCAAGGTGCTCTCACGTGGACCCGACTTCACTCCACTCTCTGAAGCTTCCTCATGAGGACTCTAAAGACAAGCAACATGTTTCACAGGAATAAAAGAAAAGGAAACTACTGCCTTCCCCAGTTACAGAATTAGTGGTGATGGCTACACAACTTTCTGGATATAATAATATCCACTGAACTGTACACTTTAGAAGGACTACTTTATAGTGTATGAAATAAATCTTAATTTTAAAAGAATACTAAATTAAAGTGCTCTCACAAAGTGCAAAAAAAAAAGACTTTTAAAAATTTTTAAGTAAACTGAAATATATTGGAACATTATAGGAGGAGTGGAGATAGAGAAAAACTCCCAGAATCAAAACTCTTGACAGGAAATTATGGGAAAATCATTAAAAGTCACAAATAGGAAAGTAGTGTATAGAGCCAGCCCCTCCTATTGGCAGTTTTTGCAGTTGCAACTTGATCCGAAAATCCATCTGAGATTGGATGAATGCTTGGATGCAAAACCAGCAGATGCAGAGGGCTGACTCTACTACATCACTTTATATTAAGGGACTTGAGCATCCACGAATTTTGGTACCTGCAGGGGTCCTGGAACCAATCTCCCTGGATGCCAGGGGCAACTGTATATACAGTGTCACCATGACGAACATTAGTCCCTGAGATACTTTCCAATCACAAGCCTGTCAACCAGAGGGCTAACATCGTCTTTGAATTTATGTTGTGTTAGTCTGTATTGAATTAAAATGATCTCTCTCGTCCCACTGCTCAGTGAAGAGGTTGAGCCTCAGAGAAAAGTCCTGGAAAATTCTCTTGACTCTGGACAATGGGATGATCCGGGGCGATCAAACTCCCTCTTACTTTTCACACTCCTTTCTTTATTGCTTGAAAGGTCTTCCAAGACATCACTGTGCAAATGCCAGTATTCCTACAGAGAGGGAGGTGTCAGCATGACCCCCGAGTCCCAGCTCCAGACAAGTGAGAGCAGCAGAACGTCTCTCAGAGTGTGAATTACAAACGCATCAAGTCCAGTTATACAGTATTTTCTCTCTTACACAATCTTCAGAAAGGCTTAAAAATGGAATATGGGCATGATTTAGGGCAGCAGATCTCAAACTTTAGCAGGTATCAGATATACCTGGGGGCTTGTTAACACATATTGCCGAGACCCTCCCCTAAGTTTCAGGTTCGGTAGGCCTGGGGTGGAGGCACAGAATTTCCATTTTTAACAAGTTCCAAGAGATGCTGTTGTTAGCCTGGTACCACTGATTAATGGAATGAAGGGTATAAAACTATATACTATTCCATTTTAGGGACAAAGAGAAAGGTGGTATGTTATTCATTAAATAAATAAATATTCTCTCCTCATATTTTTTTCCCATTAGTTCCAACGTTTACAGAGACTGTGAAACCAGCCCTAATGATGAAGGTTTCACTTTTTGCTAATCTGCTTTTTCCTTATTCTGGATCCCAGCTAGAAGGGAGATCGTATTTAGGAATCCTCTTCCATTCCTATTTTGAAACTGTTTCAGCTTTAGATTTCAGTGAAACGGCTAACTCACCATGTAGAGGTTGCATTATTCTTATCGTATTACTAGTACAGAAGAGGAAAACGTCAATTATCTTACCTTTTCTTTTTAAAAAAATTTTTTCTGCAACTACTTCGTATATGTTATGGCTATTTTCTTAAGAGAAGAGTTCAGCTTACCTGAAGTCTTTCATCACAGTCCGTCACTGCGGTGTTTAGTTTGTTGTTTTTTTTAATGGTCAGCTTGCTGAGATAGCCTCTCTGCTCGGTATCTCTTTGTCCCCAGCTGTGTTTGATCTGAGTTTCCCTATCCAGCTCACCAGGCCTTTTCAACAAGCAGATAAGAGTCTTTGCTGAGTCCCAGAACATAGCTTGGAACACGTCCAAAGTCAGCTACAAAAATGAAGGCTCATCGAGTTATCTAGGCATTGTAAGGAGGCTGGTGTTGGTGCCCGAGGAGATAATAGCAGCTTAGAGGTGTGTATGGCATTCACTTCTGCATAAGCCACAGACTGGTGCATACAAATGCACTGTCATTCCCATTTATATCAGGATGATAATAGTTGGATTCTAATGAAGGACCTGGAGAAAGTTGTCATAGACGGCTGTGATCATTTAGGATACGAGAAGGCTTTATGAACATGAAGACAGAGAGGGAGGGAAGTAAGGATACAGTCTGTCCCCTGTCGGGGGCCAATGAAAGAAAATCTGACTCAAGGTCAGAGCTATATTTTACAGATTAACTGGGTTAAAGATGTGTCTTCTCCAAGCTGGTCTTCTAGCTGGAACTTGCCTCTTGTTTCTCATGCCTTTGTCCTTGCTCTCTTTCAGCTTTCATGCATTCCCCCCCCTTCTCCTCACTGCTATCTGCTCATGTTCTCTTGAACTCATTAGAGTCTTTTCTTTGTATGTGAATTCTACATTATTTGAAGACTTTATTTTTAAGGTATTTTTAGGTTCATAGCAAAATTGAGGGGAAGGTACGGAGATTACCTCCTGTTCCCTCCCTCACTTGGCTTCCCTCACTAACAACATCCCCAAGAGTGGTGCCTTTGTTACAACTGATGAACCTACACCGACACACCATAATTACCCACTGTTTACATTAAGGTTCGCTCTTGGTGTTGTACGTTCCATGGATTCGGACAAATGTGCAATGACATGTACCCATTATTATAGTATCAGATAAGCTATTTTCACTTCACTAATATAATCTGTGTTCTAACAATTCATCTTTCACCCTCCACCTCCAACCCCTGGCAACTACTAATATTTTTATTGTCTCTTTAATTTGCTTCTTCCAGAGTGTCATGTCGTTGGAATCACAGTCTAGATTTTTCAGATCGTACTGTCTTTGTCTGGTTTTGGTATTAGGGTAATGGTGGCCTCATAGAATGAATTTGAGAATGTTGCCTCCTCTTCAATTTTTTTGGTTGAAAAAATAGGTATTAGTTCTTCTTTACATGTTTAAATGATTTTTATTATTTTTTAATTGTGGTAAAAACACATAATACAAAGTTAACCATCTTAATCAATTCTAAGTGTACAGGTTAATAGTATTAAGAATCTTCACATTGTTGTGCAACCAATTTCCAGAACTGTTTTATTCTGCAAAACTGAAACTCTAGACCCATTAAATGACAGCTGCCTATTTCCCTGGTCCCAGCCCCTGACACCAACATTTTACTTTCTGTTTCTGTGAACCTGACTACTGTAGACACCTCATTTAAGTGGAAGGATACAGCATTTGTCAATCAGTAACTGGATTATTTCAGTTAACATGTTGTCCTCAACGTTGATCCATGTTGTAGTATGTGTCAGAATGTTCTTCCTTTATAAGGCTGAATATTTCACTGTGTGATTAGACTACATTGTGCTGAATGAAAAATGCCAATCCCAGCATGTTACATACCACGTGATTTCATGTACGTAACTTGTTTTGAAATGGCAAAATTCTAGAAATATAAAGTAGATCACTGATTATCACACGTTGGGGATGATGGTGGAGGCGTTATTAAAGGTAATATGACCAAGTCTTATCACGATGGAACGGTTTAGAATCTTGACTGTGATACAGATACACAAATTGCACACATGTTAAAATTGTGTAGAACTAAAATATACATGCATGTGCGCACACACACAAGTACATATAACACTAAGAAAATCTGAATAAGATCAATGACTTATAGCACTGTTAATAACTTGGTTATGATAACTTACATAATCACACGTACATGATGTTTACCACTGGGAGAGCCTGAGCAAAGGGTTCATGGGATACTTATGGATTACTTCTTTCAGCTGCATGCAGATCTACAGTTATCCAAATTAAAAATTCAATGTAAAAATAACAATTCTCAAGACCTCTGGGTGCATTTTCTAAACCACATAAACTTCTGTATCTCTTTCTCGGGACCACCCAGATTCACTGTGATCATCCCCAATACTTTTTTTTTGTAGAACGATGAAGTTTTACTTGTTATTTCAGAAAGTACTGTTACTACTGAAGCGTCAATCATTTCTGCCTGTTCTATCTGGTAAGTAGAAACACACAAGTTTCTGTTAAAAATGAAAATAAATGGAAGGATTAAAAATAAGAAAAAACAGAACTCTAGTCTGTAGAAAAAATTCCCTACAGTTTATTCACTGGGTTTCTTGATTGTCTAAAGACTGCCTGGGGGACATGTGTCAAAAATAATATAGTACCCTTCACTCAGGGGCTCCTGGCGGGGACTCCCCTGGCAGAGCTCTTAACCATTTCCTGGAAGGAGGATCTTACAGCCATTAGGATTGATGTCTCTGACTGCAAACGGCAGCCACTAATTTTAATCACTGCTTGACATGTAGCTTTTTGCAACTCAGAGCTGCCTTCCTTTGGGTTCACCTCTCTGAAAATGTCATTACCATTATACATCAACACACCCTGACATACATCACTGTACCTTATACAGAAAAAAGTGATCCTTAATGTGACTTCAGCCCTGGTCTATCTGCCTGGCTGGCTGTGATTTTAGGTCTGGCTGTTTAGAGGTCTTAAGTCCAAAGGGAGGAACGGTTTCACAAGGGGCCGTGACAAACGATCCCGCGGAACTGGAGGCTGGCTCTGCCTCTTGGGCACTTTGAGTGTCTCATGCCTCTGAATCAACAGGCAAAGAAAAGAGTCGCTGTGCTGGCTGGGCGACGATCTTGACTTTGAAGGGAAAGTGGGTGTCTCCTGCATAATGCAGGTAGGGAGGAGGGAGTCTGGAAAGCAATCATGGACGTGGTCTTTTGGTATTTTCGGGTATGTGATTAAAGCTGATGGGAAACTATAACAACCTGATGCAGGCAGGACTGCCGGTAGTCCTGACCCTCCAGGAATGAGGGTCGGGTCACCTCACCAAAGCATCATGACAGGAGGAGGTGCTTAGTGAGACAGTATAGAATGTCCCCAGATTGCTCTCAAATGGTTCCAAAAAAGAAATGTAAATATTTATGTATATGACAGAGAGAGAGAGAGAAAGAAAATGGGGCAAAACAAACAATTCCTGACTTTGGGTAAAAGGTGTATGAAAGTTCCTGCACTAATCTTGAAATTTTTCTGTGATTTGAAATTGTAGCAAAAAAAAAAAATTCACAAAAATAAAATTATAAAATCAGTGGTTTTAAGTCGAGTTTGGGGAGCATTTCAAACTCATAGAAACAAAGCTGTTTTCTGTGGGAAATGATAATTTTTCAGTAACCATAGCTGTCTAACCCTCAAATCTAACTGGCACTGTGCACAGGCGAGTTTCTGCTGAGCCCAGCCCTCACAGGACGCAAGAACTGCTACAGCCTTTCACTCTTCATCGCTGCGGAGCGATTGTTTCTGGCCGCATTGTTCGCTTTACACTTCCGTGCCCTAGCCAGCTGCCAAACACAAAAGCGGCTGTAATGCACGTAGCAAGTGTTGTTTGCCCTCATCAGCACAGTCTGCTCCAACCGCCAGCACAAAATCAGGCTGCAATCATGCTCCTTAGTCAATGGTTCTTGTCATTTTTTGTGCTTTTCATTCAAGTTATGAAATGTCTGCCCTTAAAGATTACACTTCTTCAGGTCCATTAAGAAGAAAATGCCATTGGAAACTCTAGAGATGAGAGCAGTGTTAGACTTAAATGTGTAACAGTGGGAACTGGGGGAAAGGAGACCTCGGCAAGATGGTCCTCTCCAGGAAGGGGGACCTATGAAATGGGGAGTGAGTGTGAGGCCAGAGAATGGTGACTTGGGAGAAGGGTCTCCCAGGCGGAAGGATCAGCAGGCGCAGGAGCCCGGGTGGGACTGACAAGCCCGCAGGAAGCTCTCGGTGGCCACTGCAGAGTGAAGAGGGAGCCAGTGGGTTGAGATGAGGCCTGAGAGACAGACCACAGAACATGTGCCCTTCATTCTGAGTGGAATGGGGAGTCCCTGGTGGGTTTTAGGAAGAAACTGAAGTGGTTGTGATGCACTGAACCACATTCCTCAGTGCTTTGCAGCCTGTCTGAACAGCTGATCACTGTGTCAGAGAAACTGTTTGTGCAACTTTGTGAGTTTCCAAGAGGTCTTGGCATGAGGTCATTTCTTAATTCCTCGTATGTCCTTAGGGTTACTGCCACCTCCACTGACCACCCCCGCCGCCATATCTCCTAATCCCCTCCTCTGCTGTAAGTAATCCAAGGGAGACCCAGCTCCTTACAACCACGAGAACCTTCTCTCAGTCTCTGTCTCTATCCCTTGACTGGTTTACATGTAAAATAGGCATATTTTAAAATTAGATTCTTTTGCTGAATAAAGCTTTATTGTCTGTCAATTTCAATTGCAGATGTTCAGCATTTGCATTCTCTCGAAACTTATACCAACTTGGTTGGGTCTATACCTGCCTATGCCCCTCTTTAATTTCATCACTTACGTCATGGCTGTGTTGCTCTGAAGGCGAATGCTCAGGTAAGGAAGTGGCACATGTCTGTCACCCAGAGAGCAGAAACATGGACGAGCTGTTCCGGTTCAACACAACATGCAGCTCCTCCCAATTTCTACCCAAATGTGCTTTCGGAAAGACATAGATTGGGGGGTATGTCCGGTGCTCCCTTAGGAAAACGCCCTGTTTTCAATCCATGTGGGTCAGGTGGTGATGATCCCCCAAATCCTGTCCCATTAGTGCTTCTCAGTTGCATCATTATCAGGAGATAAATAATTTCTCTCTATCCCATTTTCAGTGATGCTACAATTAAGTAGTGTGTTTCAGTGCTGTCTGCCTGGGGTACCCATCGCCCGGAGGACGGTCAGCTGCTCACTGATGCTATCGGCAGCCACTGCTGGCAGGCAGTGTCCTAACTGTTGTTCATAAGGGGTTTCAAAATGATGACCTTCTTCTCTCACTCCTCCTGTGCTCGTTTAGCTCCATCTCTCAGGGATTAGGCAGTAAATTCTTGATAAACTAAGCTTGGCTTATCCCAACTGATACTAATTATTATTGTCAGTTGGTCAAGGTTCAGTTGGTGACCATGATCACAGTCCATTGCCCTCCAAAAAGCCCATGTTCTATCCAGTGGAAACCACTGGAAAAGCAACGTCTGGGAAGAATGATACACATGAAATTTCCTTTTTTTCCCCTCACAATTGAGAATAAAACAGAATGTGGACATTTTAGCTATAAAAGATAAATCATTCTGCTTTGTATAATTTTGTTTTTAAAGCATACATGAAAAAAAAAAGATTTGTCCTGATTCTACTAGAAATGCATAACCATCATGATCCAGGATCACTGGGATAATCAATCACTGGGTTTAATCAAGCTCAATAGTTAAAAAAAAAATAATGTGCACATAATGTCAAGCATTTGCCAGATTTTAGGGGTTTTTTTTGCCACCTTTAGTCCTCTGTGTAATTAGGTGCAAACTTTGGGATAAAAGCAAGTATCTTCGGCATATCTTGGAGGGCTGGTTCTAACCATCTTGACATTGCAAGTTAAAAAAAAAGATAGAGGTTACTGGAAACATAAGGTAAATGTACTGGAACTTTTACACTCTTGGCGTTCGTTGTCTGTGTATTGATGCTGTCTCCACAGCATTCAGTAAACATTCATTTGATGCTACTGCAATTTGATAATCAGAAGTTAATTACTTTGGCTCTACATAGTATTTCCTTTGATGTTACACCAAAGCAATTTGTTTAAATCTATCTTCTGTGAATCTTATTATTGCTATTAAGTATTTCATAAACTACAGTCTCAGTGCTACATGTGGGTCAGAGGATTTTTAATGTGATATTATTGAGAGCAGCTCATATGACTAGAAACACAAAGGACATGATTTTACCTTAGGTGAAGTAACACTACAAACCACAAGGTATTTTAGATTTTCCTCTATTTGTAACATTTTTATGGCCTTTGGTATATATAATCCTTAATGTTTGCTAAAATTTTTTAAGTTTACTTGTATGTTTTTCATTGTTGAAAGCCTTTAGAATTTCTATTTCAAAACCAGTATTTGTTAGTAAGTATTATTACCAGAAGTTGCACAGAAACACAAAGGCAAAACTCTGGAATCCGCTTCACCAAATAGTCCAACAATTCTCTCATTAAAGGCCAGGTTCATGTTTGAAAATAGGAAATGAAAGTATTTTTAAGCATCTTACAAAAACATCATGGTACTTTGCAATGTTGCCAATGTACTCCCAATTAGGTAGTATGACATCACTGAGTCCTGGAAAGTGGTAAGCGAGCAAGAGTCAGTGGATGCTCCTAGGAATCTTCTTCAAAAGACAACATGGGCAAAACTTTGTCTCTTTTTATTAGCTTATTTTCTTCTCCCTGCTTGCATGAAGCAGGTGTAACTACTGAGTTTCCAGTGACCACCATGCACCATGGGATGATGCAAGGCAAACCCTAAGAATAGCAAAGCATAACAATGCAAGAAGCCTGGGATTATGATAGAGTCATAAAAGTGTAAGAATATCCCTGACTCCATCAGCCTGACAATATTTTATCTTGTGTGTTTAAGCCACTGTGAAATTTAGTGTTTGGATGCATACAGCTGAACCTAACCTTTATTAATATGCGGATAAAGAGAAACTAGTAAGTAAAATATCTTCACTTCCTACCTTTTAATGTAGTTGCCTGAGGACATGATGCTAAGTGATGCGGCAGCCATATTGCAACTATGAGGAGCCACGCCAGAAATGGAAGTATCCTCATTGAAATAGGTAAATAGGACACAGCACATGAAACTGTTACATTGTAGTAACAGCAAGATGCCAGTTGTCAGAGGTGCTGCCGGGAAACATTTTTATGCCATCTGTAGTAGTCTCAGAAACAATACGTACATGTCCAACATAATAATGTCTCTAAGGTTGGGGATTATTTAAAGGACATTCATAAGTCTCAGCCTCCTTTGCAGTTGGATTGGGTCTTGAAACTAGTACTGGGCAACAGAATGCCAGCAGGAGTGTCATGTCTCCTTACTGCTTCCTGGCTGGGTGTGCTGATTCCAATCCAGTCTCTTTCCCTCTGCCCCTAGGATGAGAACGCCATGTGGTCCAGGTGGCAGAGCCTCCACCAGGAGGTCCAAGAGCTGTCAATCCACATAGAATAAAAAATAAACATTTTTGATGTGAAGCCCTTAAAAAGTTGGGGTTATTTCAGCATAACCTATGCCTGGATGAAGATATTAGGTAACCATGTTAGTGTTAATAAAAATGTTACCTGTGTTAATGATTACAAGTTCAAACAGTCATATATATATATATTAAAATAAAAGCTCCAAGTTCATTCTCTTCATAAAATTAACCACTACTAGGTTTCTAATATCTCCTTCCAGAAAAAGTATTTTATGCAAAAACTGTTAGTTAAAAAAAATCAAACTCTGCACACTTCTGCATTTTGCTTTTTAAAATAATCTTGTATCTTAGCCATACATCTACATCTCACTCTTTAAAGAACTGCACTGCGTAGGTAAAACATAGTCAGCCAGGTAACTATGGGAAAAACTATGGGAATAAGATAAAACAGCAATAATCTCCACAGCAGCCTGGTGAAGCAGGCCTCTGGGTGCAGGTTTTTATTGACCTTTAAAGCACATCTGACCGTGATGATCGGCTCCACGTGTTCAGGACAGTGCACAGCCTCAGAGATGTGGCCAGACGTCTGCCAGGGAATCTGGCCTTGAAACAAATGTCTCTGCAGGCTTTTGAATCAATTATTTTAAATTATTTTTCTTAGCCCCTGGCAAATGTTTAAACAGCTTCTTACATTAATCTTGAACATTAAAAATTAAAACATATTCTGTTTCCTGGAATAATATTCACCATATCTGTGTGGAAAATCCTTCCCATTGCAAGTGGGAAGCTGCCATTTTTCCATGTCCAACTTACAAAGTTCATTTTTCAGAGATCAACATCCTTAACATCCCACCTGCTGGCAGAGTAGGCATCTCATGTTGATCAATCATCCCCCAAATTGTAAAGAGAGGGAGTAGGGTATTCCTAAAACCAAAATTAAGAAACAGAAATGAGATGAATGAAAGAACAGATGGGCAATCACAGGTGATAGACAGGAAATGGTGAGTAGACCAGCTTGGCTGAAGGGTGATGAGAGAATGGGCTGAAATTGCATATCAGAGCCAAAATGTGCAAAAGAATATCAGAGCCAGATTTGATTTCATCTTGTAGACATGGGAGGCCACTAAAGGTGTTTGATAGTCATTGTTCTCATACTATTTTGGTAGACCTTTGCAATATAATTTGCAGTTCTAACTTGAAGACAAGAAGGATGGGTGAGGCAATCAATTAAGAAGTTACAACAATTATTTAGGGAAGAGGTAATGAAGACCTAAAACAAGGTGGTAGAAGTAAAGGTGCTAAATTAAGTCTCCTCACAGGGGAGGAATTTGAAAGTTTTCTCCTCTGAAACGATGGGCTGAACAATCCAGCTACAAAGGGTTTGCAAACCCAGAGCTGTGCCATCAGCAGCCTTTCCTGGGTGCTCTGGTAGGTGAGCAGATATGGAGTCCCTGTTACTTGAGTCCTCATCCATATAATATAAAAGTTTCTTCAACAACAATTGGAGGAAACCAGGAAATGTTGGAGATAGACAAAATCATCAGTCAGTGAAAAAGGAGAAAGATTTTACACTTTGGATTAGGAGTGACTGACAGGAGGAGAGATGCTTGTAAGAGGCAGAGCAGCTCAGAAAGAAAGATTCATTAGGCATGTTTCATTCAGCAGTTCGGGTAATCCAGTTCCTGTTTCCATTCACACCGTAGTGATGTGTCTCTTAGGATGTAATTCCTTCCAAATGTCTCCATAACATCCACTGTAGAAATGGCTGCCACCAGGTCCTCCTAGTTCCTCTTGCCTGGCCTGCCCCCAACCACTGAGGCCAGGGAGCCCCACATCCCACCCCCATTGTTGGAGTGGCCCCTAGGCCCAACTCTTCTAATGTGGACTGTGGGGAAGTCAGCTGGGGGCTTCTGGAAAGGACCAAGAGTCTAGTCACTAGGAGAATTTCTCACTGCCCAACCATGCTGCCTCCCACCATGAGGTGGTCACGTGAGAAATGATGCTAGACTTGTGACAGCCATTTTGGAATCCTGAGGGGGAGGAGCCAAAAAGTCATGGGGATGCTGACCACCAATCACAGTCCTGCCACTGTGGAAAACTACAGGACCACATGCCTTCAGCTTCAGGTTAGGTAGTCAACGCGTCCTTAGGGTTAAGCCACTGATGTTGTGTGCAGTTGACTGTATCCTAGTTGTTATAGCCCCAGTTGAAGAAATAAAACATACTGTTTTAGTGCTTGAATCTGAACTGGTCATCCAACCTCTGGTGAGGAAATTGTTTTGAGGTCATAAAGGATTATAACGACTGGGTCCTCCTGCATCGTTATTTCCAAGAGAAAGGGAGAGCCTTCACAGAATTAATAAATTAGTATTCTACATTCATTTCCAACATCTCGATCAGAGTCATTCTTCTTCCCTTTGATTTCAAATAGTTACTCAAATAAAATTTTATTTCAGAGCTACCACTACAGATTCATTAAGATGGCTAAAAACTGAAAACAAAAACAAAAACAAAAACCCAATATTGATACCAAGTGTTGGTGAGGATATGGAGCAACTACAACTCTCATTCCTTGCTGGTTATAATGCAAAATGGTACAAATACTTTGGAAAACACTTTGGTGGTTTCTTACACACCTATCATAGAATCTGGCAATCCACCCCTAGGTACTTACCCAGTAAAAAACTATGTGTGCAGCCACACAAAGACTTGTACCAGAATATTCACAACAGCTGCACTGCACTCACAGTAGTTTAAAACCAGAACCAACCTCAATGTCTATCACCAGGCGAGTGTATGAATGACTGTGGTTATAGTCGTATGAGGTGATAATGCGTAACAATAAAAAGAAGTGAACTGCTGATATTCACAGCAACATGGTGAATCTCAAAAACATTAGGCTGAGCAAAAGAATTCAGACACAAAAGGATATGCATTTTAGAATTCCATTTACAAGAAACTCTAGAAAAGACAAATCTAATCTATGGTAACAGAAAGCATATCAGTGCTTGCCTGGGTTAGGCTGTGGAATGGGAGAGATTTGGGCACAAAGGAACTTTTTGAGATAATAAAAATATTCTATATTTTGACTATAGGAATCATTGCATAAGTTTATATCAAGTCTCATTGAAATATACACTTAAAATGGGACTGCACATAAATTATACCTTGGTAAAGGTGATTTCAAAGAAAGCAAATTACAGACCAATAGCATGTAATGATACTAAGAATAAAAGTATTAGTATGTTCATTCAGATTCTGTTTTTGTAAAAGAGGAAACAAAAGCCCATATAAAAAGCCCATGTATATTTGCATGTATCTGTAGGAGCACAGGGGAAAGTGTGAAAGAACATGTACCAAACTATTACTGTTTACCTTGAGGGGTAAGAATATTAAATATAACTAACATTTGGGGGAAAATCTCATTTTAATAAAGACAACATGAATTTATTAATGGTTAGTTATTTATTACACCTTGTTTTTCATTTCTTAAAAGCATAATAAGCAATCTGCTCAACTGTAGTTGCATTCTCCTCCAGATTTTTTTCTTTTATTCTTGAAATGAAGTAATGAATGAACGAATTTACTCGAGTTGGCATGACCAAGGCAATCTCATTTTAAACAATTAGGAACAAGTAGTTATAATAAGCTTTGAAAAGAACAAGATTTTGCTTTTTTTTTTGTTTTAATTATTCACAAATCTCTATGCTTCCAAATCACTTCAGGCCATCTTATTAAAATGTAGTCTAATGACAGGAGACAAAAATTTTTAAACAAGATGTTGAAATCTTGTTTAGTACAATGTGATTCTGTAGCTCAAGTGTGAATTTACTTTGAATTCCATTGATCCAATATCCCATAGGTTAGTATGTGAGCTATTAATTTCCAGTCTTAAAAGTTTCTTTTCGGTCTTGGTATAAGCAAATCATAAGTCAAGCACTCTATCTGTCAGTTTTCTGAAATAGAGTAGATTCTACAGCTCAGAAATGATAAATAGTGAACTTGAGGCTAAATTTGCTCATTAGTTTCTGAACACTGCAAAATTTCTGCTCTCAGAATATCATTCTTAAAAAGTAAAACACTGTTTTGCTTTTTTCTCTTGCTTTAGATGCTACATTAAAAGACCCTCAGCTGGTTCAAACGGGCAGCCAAGGTTGGCTGTCACTGCACAGTCCCACCCTATGTGGGTTCAGACACCAACTATTGCCTAGAGTAGGGCCTGGTGCTGCCAGAGATGCACAAGTGAGATGCAGAGACCTACTCTGTGTCATTGTACTGAAGTCTGGCTTGACGCGCTGCTCAATAAAGAGTGGTGGTTGTGATAAAATGGAGCTGGGAAGAGTCAAAAGGCCCCAGATGAAATGACTCATCTTGCCCAATTATGTAGGTCTTCAGAAATATGTTTTTTTTCAAAAAGGCAAAAAAAAAAAAGTTTTGTCTACTCTCTTAAATATATAAATAACATTTCTTACATCTGGTTCATACAAAAAGAAATGTGTCCGTTCAGTGTTTGTAATGTTTCTGTGTACATCACGAGAACACATACGTAAATTGACTGCACTAATATTGGCTGTGAGGATTAAAAGTGCAGTTGACCCCTGCACAACACAGGGCTTAGGGGCGCCGATCCCAGCACAGTTGAAAATCTGCACATAAGTTTAGAGTCAGCCCTCAGTACCCGTGGATCCGCATTGCAGATTCAGCCAACCAAGGACTGTGCAGTACTGTAGTGCGTGTATATTGGAAAAAATGCATGTGTGAGTGGACCTGTGCTTTCAGACCCATGTAACCCAAGGATCACATATGTATATGTATGTAATATATATATATTATACACATAGTACATTAAAATGATAAAATTTAAAAACTATTATTATCTCTATTCATTATCAATGTAAAGAAGGTATATTAGTGAAGTTAATAAACATATTCACAAGAAACCTTCATCGTCTGGAGACAGAGGTTTGAAATGTCACGTATGCGCCAGTTCCTCTCGCAGAATGCCTAGCTCCCTGCCTCTCCACCTCCACTCCCCTTTGCCTAGGTGCCCTGTATCCTCTCATTACCTGTTTTCCCTCCCTGGCCCTGCGTGGCCCCTCCATGTGCTCTTCTGCTGGGATCCCACAGCACACTGCTTCTCCGTCCTTCACTAGAATATCAAGGTCAAAGATCCACATGCCAATTCTGTATCCCCAGCCCCTGGACTGGTAAAGATATGGGACTCAAGTTCCCAGTTACTGTGGAATGGACAAATGAATTCACAGGGACACGTTGCTCTTCAAATGTCCCGGGGTTTCCACCATGCCAGCTCTGGCCCTTGGAGGAAATAGAAACAGATGTATCAGAATTTTATCCCCTTGTCTTTTCATTAGAACAGAACACAGTCAAGACCCTGTCAACAAAACTTCTTTCAAACTTGTAATTACAAGGTTTAAATTAAACCACATCATTTTATCAGATATAATCTCTGATAAATTTCTTGCAAAGTGAAATTACAACACTAAGTCAGGATTTAAGGACAGATTCGCATGAAACATTGCTGAGAAGTTATGTTTGAGCTGGAACAGGTATGTAATCAATTTTCTGTTGTTTTTAAGGGACAGAAGCCCTTTGATAACATCTCTCAAAATTTTGTGTAAGCAGCATTGCTCAGTTTTCATGCAATAGTCAGACTTCTTTTTCTACTGAAATTCTATGGGAAAATCAGGACCAGATGGCTTTGTGAAGGTAGAAGAATTCCAACAGCCCTTTTCTTTGAGGAGTATGCACACTACATGATCATGGTATTTTAAAAGCCAAATGACAGATAATTGGACTCTCTGGATAAAGTGTTTCATTGTAAATGTCACTACCTGACCACACATTTCAGAACAGTCCTCCTGTGAGTTGATGATATGCGAAACTTAAACCTAAGAAAAATACACAATTTTCATTCAGTATTTTAACAGTGCCCATTAGTGACTAGTGCCAGACATTGCTCCAGAAATTTTCATCTCTGGAGGAACTGAGCTCACCATGGGGTGAGCGGTTTTAACTTAAGTAGTTTCCATTTGACAGTCTCATAGAGCAGTCAGCATCTGCTTTAATAATTAAGCCTGGCTTTAAAAGTTTAAATGCAGACCCAGGTTATTTGAAATTGAATCCAAAAGAGGAACAATCAAGGCTATTGGCTTCTGTGAAAAGAAAGAGAAAGAAAACACATCTATTATGTACAGAATAAAGAAAAATAGTCACAAACTGTGCTTAATGACTGTGTTTGCTTTTCCAACACTTCCTAAAATAATGACTGGTAAGATTTTTCTCTGTTTCATTCTTGGTGAGACAAAGACCCTGGCTACACACATCCCAACACACCGAGATTATCAGCAGGGAATATTGTCATTTCCACTTAAAGACCATGAAAAGCCCTTCTCCTTAGGTGTACACAGGATACTCTCATTGGGATTCCACAAGAAATAGATGTCAAAAGGGGACACATTTGGCAAAATAACTGTTGGGAAAAAATGCACTTGGGCTTCTCTGTTTTCTCTTTTACTTTTATTATTGTTGTTGTTGTTATTAAGAAAAGATGGGAGTGTTATATTTATATGGAAGAAAAAGGTCAACAAATTTAAGAAAAAGAGGTATATAAAATCAAACATATTTAACTCATATTTTGTGATACTGGGTAGCCACGCTCCCTTTGGGTGTCCCAGAGAAGGAACAAATCTCACCACTAATGTCCGGTAAATCTCCATGCTCAATCACGGTCACGTGTGCATATTCTCAGTGTGGGATGCTCATTTTTACCTCCTGTCACTCTCTCCTTCCCTGTCATGTGAGCATAAAGGATAATGCACGTTATCCCTGCAGTATTTAGAGACCTAGGACTTGGACTCCTGCCCACCTCCTTCCCCAAGCTTGCTGCAGGAATTGTGCACTGTATGTGGGGGGTTGGGAGGAGAGTGATGGGAGAGTATTATTGTTGATGCTGGGGAAAGGTAGTCAAAAACAAAATCTTTTCCTGACCCAGAAGACCTCTTCATAAAAGTAATGGAGAAAGAACACAGTTTTATTATTGAATTGGCATTCAGCAAGAATGTGACGTACACCACAGGCACTCTGCGAAGAGATTTCAAAGAAATTTTAAAAATCTCACCCTTTTATATAGCAAAGCACATATGACCATTACATGCTTGTTCTTGGAGGGATTCAGAAAGAGTCTCCCCAGAATGTGTCATCGTGGCATGTGGATTATTTTGAATTAAGGGCAATAGAGAGCCTGCGGTTTCGAGAGAAGATTTGGCCCCTCTCCCCTTAACTATCTAGAAGGATTTAAATTGGGGATCTTTCCCAGAATAATGGTATTACCAGGGATACATTTGATCAGAGTGTCCCATCTGTATGGCAGAACAAACATCTGATTACCCAGCACCTGCTCTTCTCCTCATGGCCCTGTGAATGGCCTTCCTGTCCTTGGAAACCCCAGGCCTCTATCCCTTCCTTATCTCAGGAAGGCATGTCCACCCCACTTTATCTTTGTGTCCCTGCACCTCTCACATATGTGGGGTTCCTGTACGTATAAAGTTAAATTAGGCTTCTCTCCTGTTAATCTGTCTCATGTCGATTTGATGATTAGACCAACTGAAGGAAACTCTGAAGGGTAGAGGGAAATGTTTTTCCCTCCGCGGTTTTGGTGAGCCAGGCAGATGACTCCACTGCCTGGGCACTGCTCCCCACAAAGCTGCTGTAGTAGAAACATCCTGGAACCTCTGACAAGAGCAGCCAAAGTGAGAATTCTCACATCAGACTCCCAGGTTTCCACCTGCAGAGTTCAGTGGAAGCAAAATGGTGAGAGACCCTTCCCCCTATTTTTTTTTAACCTTTTCTAAATTTAGATTTAAATTAGTAGGAAATATTTGTGAAATCACTTCCTTGGGCTTATAGACTCCTGGCTGTTCGGTACAGGAGTGCTCGTGGAGTTTGTTGATCTTTTTTTCTCCCAGCGATGACCATTTGTCTGCCTTATGACAAGAGAAAATATTCTCTCTGGTCCCCACCAGCCAGAGGAGGCATCTGTACCTGGCAGACAGCCAAATGGTCTGTGTGTAAACCAAGCTTAAGAAATCTTTAAAAAAAAAAAAAAAGTGAACTTTTGGCTTGGTAAGGCACTCCATTCTGTTCAAAAAAGGAGGGAAACACTAGATTCTCTGAGTTATGAAATAGCTGTTCAAAACCAGGGCCAGTAATAAGTCTTTCTTAGGGCAATTCTGGAAGTGAAATTTCTGGATCTTGTGAGGGCCGTTTTACTTGCGCTCTCTTCTGGGGCCTTTCTTGCGTCCTTGTTTAAGCCATAAAAAGGTTTATTGATTTGAGTTGCCATTGAGATTAATAGATTCTACTCATCCACAGCCAGACAATGGATCTTTTGAATTGGAATTCTAAACAATTGTCTTATTGGTGCCTATGGAAAGACCAAATTAAACACTGGACACAAAGAAGTATAGAAGTTAACCTTAGGGACTCCCATGACAAAATAAAAGAACAAAAATGAAACACCACCTCCAATATAACATCCCCCTTCTTAAAATCCAAGGAGTTAAGCAGGCCACCTTCTGGCACACCTGCTAATTTTATCTAAGAACTGTTTCTGGGAGGTATGATTATCTACCAAAAAGAAAAAAAAAAAAAAAAAAAAAAAGACAAAATCTTACCAAGACAATCTAGGATTTATCCAGAAGTTTTTGTCCTGAGAACTTGGCTTAGTAACCATCAGGCTGGGGATCCCAAAATATGACCAGATAAGGATGTGGGCTGCACGTCACTTGCAGCTTGGCGTGGCTGGATGGGAAGGTGGGTTAAACTAAACTGCTGCTATAGCAGTCAGAGGAATTACAGCCTAGAATTACAATGGCCGCTTTGAGGGATCTTCCAACTGCCAAGATTAGTTAAAAAGTGAATTTAGAAGCAAGGGCATCCAAATCAAGCAAAAGAGATGAGATACCTATTTTATTTTATTGAAGTATAGTTGATGTACAATATTATATAAGTTAAAGGTGCAGTATATGGTGATTCACAGTTGTAAAGGTTTACTCCATTTGTAGTTATTATAAAACATTGGCTATACTCTCTGTGTTGTACAATATATCCTTGTAGCTTATTTTACCCATAATGGTTTGCACCTCTGAATCCCCTACCCCTATCCTGCCCCTTCCCTTCCCTCTCCCCACAGTAACCACTAGTGTGTTTTCTATACCTATCAGTCAACTTCTTTTTTGTTATATTCAATAGAATGAGCTACTTATTTTAAATGGTATGTAGGAGCCTCCAAAAGTTTTCAAAATTCAAAAATAGCTTTAATGAAAGATCTGTTGTAAAGGCTAGTGAGGAGTTAAAGACACAGGAGGTACTCAAATCCAAGGACATTTGAGACTGGCATGGCACTTGCTCCCCTCCGTCTTTCTTTTCCTGAGCACTCACATTTTGCTAATTTTCTGTCTGAGTTGCCTTTCACTCTGAAGAGATTATTAAAACAGCTATCTTTTAAAATAAGACCATCTGAGACTACAGGTGACCCATTCAGAGTTCCTTCTCTTCTGGTTAAAGGCCAAATCAAGGGCCATAGTTAAAGAATTTCTTAAAACCAGAGAGAGTTTTTAGAAGTTTTTTTATAAATGGATTTCCTCCTGAGATTAACAGGTAAATAAAAAGGGCAGAAAATAAGATGGGAGGCCGTAGGGAATGACAGGAATTTTCTTAGGGCTTCTCCCCTAAGTTAAAATAAATCCATGTATCCAGGTGGAAAGAAGCAAATTGAGAATAATATAGTTAGATGGGTGGATCAACATATAATGTCATTTAAGTTACAATCCAATTCTCTGAAGAAGTAAAAGCAACTGCCCTTATTGTATAAAACTTTGCAAAAGTAGAAATACAGCTCTAGCAAAAGGTTTGTAACCTCTCTGGAAACTTTTATCTAGAACATCATCAACTCCTAAGACTGACAGGGAAAAAAGGCCTTTCAAAAGTACAAATTTCTATAGAAGCATCCTTGCCCTAAATCTAATTCAAGGACAAGTGACTTGTCCACAAATATTAGTAGAAAAAGTTTAAGCCATTTGAGCAGATAAACTTAACTTACTCCAGCTGTTATCTATAACAAGTGAGTTTTATATTTTTATGCCTAATACATGACCAAAATATTTTTAAATGAAAGTTATAAGATTTTTGTTTGTGCCTATCTCTATGTTTAATGAATGTCTATGTATGTACATTATAAATATTGTATTTTTCTACCTATAGACAGTATTGCCAAAATTAACTTGTAATTTCCTTAAATAAATAAGAACTTATATTTAAATTAAATTCTAAGGAAATATAAAAGAAATTGACACAAATGTTGTTCAAGTTCATGTGATCTAGAATAATTTCAGTAAATAAAAACTAGTTTAAGTTTGTTAATTTTATTAATACAGACATATCTTTTGAGTTATCAATGTTAAGAATAGTACTTTTATTCTACTTAAGTTTACTCAAAGTCAAATAAGCTTATGCTATGTCTGTTACAAAATTTGTCAGCAAGAAAAATAACATGGCATGATAAAATTTTCATAAGAAATCTAAACGTAATTGTTGCAAATAAGTAAATTAAGTGGATGTAAGTGAGATAAAATTTTCTAGGTGAACTTTTAAAATAATTTCTCAAAATCTTGGTAGTTTGAAATCTTAAAGTGTTGCTAAGTTAAATTAAATGATGGATAGTCATTGAATATCCAGATCATTCTAAGGTAAGATAAAATACTGAAACATCAATTACTGAACATAGGTTTATCCACTTTCGGCTTCCTATTACAGAGAAAGAAAAGATACTTGGGACTTATAATAAACATGTTTGGTGTCACACTGAGAAATTTCAGTAAGAAAGTACATTTTTCTAGATATTATGAAATTATTTATAAATCTGCCAATCCACAGAATGCTAATGTAAAAGTTCACAATTGCTTACTTCTTCATTTTCACTAGAAATTAAGTTTTCTACATATTAAAGATTTTAGTTAATATATGTAATTAAGGCTATTAATTGTAGAAATAACTCTATGCAAGGCAATTAGGATATATTTTTGATTAAGAGCAGGTCTGAGATATGGAGATGTGTTTTGCTAGAGATAAAGAGAAAGAGAGAGAGCGAGGAGAGAGAAACTTGACTTGTGTGGTCACGTTGGCCAAAATTGAACGAATTTATCATAAGGGTTATGAAATTAAGCTTTAGTATCTAATGGTATACTTATGTAAAACTGGAACTTAATTTTTTTTCATCTGTTGCAAGGACAAAATTTTATTGAACTATTGGCCTGCTCCTGATAAGAAATTATACAAGGCTGGTTTTTTTCCCCCTTTCTTTCCTTTAAGAAATCTGCCTAGAAAGCAAAGATTTTGTGTTTTATCAAAATAATTTTGTCTTTAGTAGATCTTTGATTACTGAAGAAAACTGAGTGTTCTTAATACTAAAAGAGCTACGTTTTGCTTACAACTATGTAATCTTTTGTACTTGCCTTTGACATTTTTTATTATTGCTTTAATCAAATATATAATTACATATTATTTCATAATGATTTGTGATCCTATTTAGTCAAGTGTCCAAACCTGTTTGATATTTTTGGGGCAAACTTCAGAAAATCAAATTCTAAATTAAGTCCTTTTGATCTCTAACTTTGGAATTTTCAAACTTTGGAAATTTTCAAAGATTCCCCTGAACCATCTCAAAATATTTGTTCTCTCTCCTTTTAAAAAGAGGGGTATTATACTAATCAAGCCTATTTGATATGTTAAATTTCACGGGAAGCACTGAGACACTAAAACCTTCTTAGATTACATTTGTGTGGATGTGTCTTCTTACTGTAAGTGTTACAGAAATATGAAATTCCTAGAAGTCTTATATGTCTTGCTAATATGTCTTGGTATAATGTTATCAATTGTAATCTAGTTATTATCCTAAAATGTTGTATATCACAGAATAATCCAATTTCCTGTCAATTGCATTGTAATAAACTCTTATCAACCATGGCCAGTTTTAAAGTCTTTTTACAGATAGTTAATTGTTTACTCTGGTGTTTTTACAAATATGTTTCATCTTTAGAGAGATCCATGGAGAAGACTCTGACATTTATTCTAAAATACAGATTTCTGATAAACTTTCAGATCTCATCATTGAACTGGGTAGAAATTTATAAACTCTAATGAAGAAACTATTGGTTTCATAAAACTGCTAACAAAAGATCAAGATCAAGAATTAATTGCATGGGACTGAATGAATTGATAAAGATGATTATAATTTTTATGACCTTTTTGTTTTAAACATTTCTGGTTATTTTATGTTTTGCTTTTCCAGATTTAAAAAAAAATTCTCTCTCAAGCTATCTTTGACTTGCAGCAATTTGACAAAGTAGACCCCTGTAAACAAAGATGAAACATTAATCTTTTTCCCCCTACTGATCCCTCCAGAGTTCAGAAATACTTATGAATATTCTTATTTTTATGGCAAAATAGTTATCTGAATAAGTTCAGTAAGAATCTGTTTTCCATGTAATGGGATACAATTGGAATCTGGTTATTTAACCAAGACTTTGACTGGACTGTCATATTTGAGACAGATCTGCATAGACTCAGATATAGTAGCCCAACAGCTTTAAGGAACTAAGGCTGACTTTATGAAGCCAATACAGCTCCTTGGAAGAACAGCCTGCTACCTTGCTTATTGGGTTCTTAGCAGCCCTGCCAGGTGAGTAAGGAGGGTCACTTCCTGGCAGGCCCAGAAACCTCAAGATCTTCTCGGGACCTCAAGAAGAGAGGAATTAACCCAGATCTACAGCTATTGCAAGCAAAATTTGATGGTAAGTCTTTGGCTTGGCTTTCCTGGCCTCGAGAGGTTTTTCAAAGTTCAATCTGAGATTCCTTTTGAAAAATTTCAGCAAAGCAGAATTTTAAAAGCCTATGTAATCAATCACTATTTTTGTTACACTTATGTAAACAATCAGGCCAAGTTTAGTGAAACTGGACTTACTTTGCAAACAAATTAGTCTTACTTTGGCTACCTTTGGTAAAAATGAGGGCAATTTGAGAGAGAAACATTATGTTTCAGTAATACACACTTGTGAATATTAGATTCTAGTAATATCCATTCTCTTTCAATGTTTTATTTTCTACCTGAAAATTAGATCAGATCCAGAATTCTTCTAGTGTCCTCAAATATTTGGCTATAACTCTCCAAACCAACATTTCCAATTATTCTCCCTTCTGACTTGGAATTATTAAGAACTAAAACAGCCCTTTTTCCAAAGCCAGGCAAGCTTGATATAAACTTTAAGATAATCTCCACCACAGCTCATGCATGGATAATCTTCACGCCTGTTGCTGTGTAGCCACTCAGAAAGATCACCAGAGACATTCAAAGTGCAAACCAGGAAAATATATCAGATTGTCACTGCCTGCCCTTACTCTACCTGAAGATGCTTCAAGTTGGACATCTAGAAATTTTCTTGGCTGGCTGCCTTCAGAACTCAAATACTGGCATTAAAGTCCGCTCCAATCATACACCGTTTCATTTCTTTCGTTGCCATACAAATGCCTCTTATTAAATACCTGATTGCTTGCACCAAAGTCCTAACTTTGGGAGCCCTCCTGCATTACCGGCTTCTGAAATGAGACATGACACTCTACTCTGAGGACTGACTGGTTCACTGAGATGGAAAAACCTCCCAACTCAACTTCCAGACTGTGAAACTGTTTGAAGATGTTTCAAAGGCATGACTGAGGGAGTTCAGAATAAGCCTCCCCCAAAATACGCCACTATGGCATGTGGAGTATTCTAAGCTAAAGTCAATCAAAACCCTGTGGGCTCAAGAGAAAACTCTGCCTCTGCCCATAGCTATCTAAAAGTATTTAAATTGAGAGTCTTTCCAGAATAATTGTTATTACCAGAGATAAACTTTATCTGAATGGCCTATCTATATGGCAGGGCAAAAAATCACCCAACATCGGCTCTTTTCCTGGTCAGCCTGTAAATTACCCTTCTGTCCTTAGAAACCTGAGACCCCTACCCCATTTCTTAGCTTAGGATGGTATATGTACCTCATTTTATTGTCCTGTCTTTGATTATCTCATGTATGTGGTGTTCCCCTACATAAGAATTAAATTTGATTTCTCCCCCTGTTACTCTCTCTTATGTTGATTTGATAATTAGACCAGCGAAAGGAACCTTGGAAAGTGAGAGAAAAATTCTTTCCTACATTCTCAAGATAAACAATAACTAGTCCTTAAACTGACAGGGCTATTTGTCACACATAGTTCATCCTAAATACACTTGGTAATAAGGGTTACCATCTGTTACTTGATTGGCTTTATTTAAAGGAAAAATAAATTCCTTGTATTTTTATGACAGAGGCAGTTTTGAAAGTTGGAGCCAGGTGCCCACCAAGGTTAGGTTCTTCCCCTTTCACTGAAAGTGGGAAATAGGGACGTGTCTTCCTAGATGCTTTCATTTCAAGGAGATGGCTCCCAGGTGCTGGAAAAAGATATTCTGAGGTTATAAAGTTGTCAAGAGGCCTATGTAGCTTGTAATAAGATTTACATACATTTCAAAGAGACAGAGAAAGTACTTACAGCTACGGGCTTTCTTAAGTAAATGCTCTAAGAGGGGGAGACATCTTTCTATTTTCCATAAGGAGAATTAAAGCTCTTAAGTTTAATTTATATTGCCTTTACATTGAGGAAATTGTAAGGACAACAGTTCAGCAAAGATTTTTTAAGAATGTTTAAAAGTTAAATTGGAATTAAATCTTTATATATGTAATATATTTAAAGTCTACCATTTACTCTTATAGAAGTTTCACAAACAAATAGCATATAACTTATTTGTTTCCAGAATCTGAAAGTAATTATCATGCAAAGTACAAAAGTAGAATCAAACTTGAGCAAACTCGGGTCAATTTCTGTTGGGGCCATTCTTAGAACTGATCATTAACACTCAACCAATAAAATATTTTACTACAAAAAGCTCTCCTCTGTCAAATAGATACAAAAGGCACCTTTAATTCAAGCTCAATAATATGGGACAGAATTCAGTTAGGGATAGAATTAGGATTAGGTAAACTTCCAAGTTTAGGTGGTCCATGAATATGTCTGAATAGCTGGGAGAATTCGGTAAGTCACATCCCTACTCTTCAGCTTTTATTGTGAATACTTTCTCCCTCCTGGCCTTTTGAAATGCACTGCTAGAAAGTTACAATTAATTATTCAGAAGGCCAGAAATGCCTTTGCCTGTTATCTTTATGAAATGCAAATTAGAGTCAGAAAAATAAGATGGTGACTGAAAATAAAGCATAGAACCATGGTCACTGCTGATGTAAGCATCTTCAAAGTCAGGACATCGAGGGAGATTAGAGGAGGGGGGATTTTTTCTTTTAAAATTAAACTTTCTCAATGCTAAGCCCCTTATGGAACTTTTTTTTCTTCATTTGAAGGAATAATTTCTTAATCGGCTGTACTTTCATGACAGCAGCTTTGAGCTTTTTTGCAAGAGGGTGGGACTGTTTCAAAGCAGGGCCTGCTGCTCAGAATTGCAATATTGTCTCATTAAAATGAGAGCCTCCAGCTGGGCAGGGACATGAGCCAAGGTCAAAAAGAAGAGTGAGAATTCATTAAGAGTTCCACACTAAAAACTCATATTTAAATCACTCTCTTAGAAATCCTATCTAAAATGTAAACCCATGACCATCTACCCTTCAGAAGCCAAATGGTCCTCTTCACTTTATCTTGTATGGGCCTGAACTAAATGCCAATACTTTTTTCCCTTCCCAAAGTTGGAAGGACTTTCAGATATCAGTGGAAGGTCTTGAGGTTGCAGAGCATCCGGGTAGAGACCTTTGAGTTCAATTTATCCATTTAATGACCTGTTTTGTTTTTTTTTTTTCAATTTGGATCTCAGTCCAGGTAGCTAAGACACTTTCACGGAATATAACCCATAGGTTGTAACTTTGTACTATTTAAATTTACATAAACATTTTAACAGTATATAACAAGAGACATTTTTCCAAAATTAAAGTACATTTTAAAATACCTTATATGTTCACTTCTTTGAGAAGTATCAGTACAGATTCGTTATCCTTAACAAAACAAGATGTTTCCACGTCTATGTAGGAGAGTAAGTAATGATCAGAATAGACATTACTCACTCTATACTACATGATGTTAATTAAACTGAACAGGTATTCAAACACAACTTCCCCCCAAAACACTTTGAAAAAAATCTATTATTTCTTGTCAAAAACAAACAAAATGCTTAACATGGATTGAATTCAGGGAGAGGAACAGCAAGACTGGGAGACAACAGAAATGGATTTTTTTGTATATAAACCTTATGAATTTTGTCCATATAAAACTACCTATTATTGCAAACAAACAAAAAGCAAAATTATAAATAGGAGAAGTGATATGGAGGGGAACACTTTATTCTGCTCTATTCTGTGGTTACAATGACTGAAACCTATAAGGGTAGGAAAAAAATCATTAGAATTTTCTTTTGTCTTTACTATTCTACCAGTAGGAAGAAGAACTATCGAGCAACAAAGTAGCCAGAAGGAAAATGAAAGAAGATGAATAACATGTATTAAGCTTCGCAGCATTGGGATTCTTGCATTTATTCGATATTTATTTGGTGTATATGTTATATTTCAGTGAGAACACTAACAAATCTAGAGGTAAAACTTAAGGCCCTAACGTTCTTTGCACACACACGTAATGAAGACATTTCACAAAATACTCCCACAAGTGTTACCTTAGACCTCAAATATTAACTGAGCAGTTATTATATGCCAGGTATGACTCTACCCTCTGCTAGTAAAGGAATTTTAAGCCTTACATTTAGTAGAAAGACCTAGAAAGCTGTGTTTACCTGGGCCTCCTTCCTGCTACCACTGCATTCTTTGTAGGTTTGGCAATCTTGAGGAAAAAATTCTTCTAGGCAGATATTTTCTCTCCATCTACCCTAAGAATGATGGAGATAAGTACTAATTTTGTCAAAATCCTTCTCTCCCAAACTGAAGTCTCTCTCAAGCATATCTCAGTTTTACTTTTACATTCTAAAATACATTCATAGCAGAGGTGTTAGCCAACCCTAAAATCCATGGAAAGCGAGCATGAACAGTGAAAGAGTAGGCTACGGAGAAGGTGCCTTCTAATGACTGCTCTATGGCAGGTCTATAGTGAGAGGTAATGGCCAAATCTTAAGGGTTTTCACAGCAGACACATCACAGGGTGGTTATGAGGAGTAAGTGAGATAATTGAGGAAAAATTGTTTGGCAGAAGATCTGGAATTTTAAGCAACATTTGTGTTGAGTGTGCAGTTTTTTTTTTTCCTGGCATTGGTTTCATATTTTAAATAAAAGAGGCAGAGTGTTGAAGTCATGCCTCAGACAGGAAGATGATCTTTTCCCTGCCTAGAATCACGCAGGCTTGCAAAACCCCACCCAGCAGTCACTGATATGACTGGAATTGGCAGTGCACTTAAGCAGAACCGTGTCAATAGCCAGTTGCAACAAAGACGATAGAGAAACAGAATGTAGATAGTAGTCCAGGCAATGAAGTTTCAAAAATCTCTGTAATTACGAATATCGTCTGATGCCAAGAATCAAATGGTACAACACAGAGTGTCTCTAAAATGCTCTTCCTCAAGATCTTGACATGGCTCACTCCTGTCCTCTAATCTACTCTTTGCTCAAATGGCATCTACTCAGAGAAGTCTTCCTGACAGTCCCACTTACAACAAACTCCAAACCCACCACTCCGGCCTCTCTGTCTCTCTCTCACCCATTTTGACATTATACACACACCTTGTTCACTTGTTAACATGTTCTCTTTTTTTTTCCTGACTAAAGTGTAAATCTCAGGGAGGTGGGGGGGGGGCCCTTGTGTTCTTATCTGTCCCCCTACTGCCCCTGCACATGCTGCGGCAGGCAGACTCTCCATGGATGTCAGTCTGCTGGCTGGGTGAATGAATGCATGGATGGCAAAAGAGAGTCACAACTAGTGCAGACCCTGAAGGTCCCCTGGGTCTATATTCTAATCCCTGCCGTTTATTGCTACACAACTCAGGGCAATGGGATAAGATTAGTGCGAGTCTCTAAATTGCTTTGGAGATTGGGTCAATCCATGAAACGTCTTTAGCACAGTGCCTGGGACGTCATAAAGGCTCAGTAAGTGATAGTTATTATGTCATGGACAAGAAGTAGGTCACATGTCTCAGTCTCTGGCAGGTGCCGTTGAATTACTAGAGCTGACCTAGAGCAATCTCAGTTCCGTCCTAAGAAGCCTGGACTGTCTAAGCACGTAGGGTGGTTGTTGCTCAGCGGGCCCCAAGCAGCACCTAACAGCTGGTCAGGCTGGGCTGGCTGGTGGTTGATACCAGAAACACACTGCAGCCTTGCTCTGTGTTACTTGCAATTTGCTGTGTATGTAATCATATAAATTATTAATGTATGTAATTTTGTTACATAGCTTGATGTGTAGGCTAAGGCTTTTCCAGCTAACTCTTTTGTATGAAGGAGCATACATCACTGCAGGAAGCAGGATCAAGTAATGAAAAATTGTTTCTAGCAGATATTGTGAACTCTCCTTCCTTGCTTAAATATCTATACACCAAACAAAACATATTTTTAATGATTTGCTGGGTATATTGGCTACATAAAGGCTCAACTGCACTGTGTAACAAATCACCCCAACTCCAGGGGCTTGAAATAACAATAAATTAGTCTTATGCTCATTGATCTATGAGTTAACTTCACCTTGGCCAGGGAAGACTGAACTCTATCTAGGGTCTGGGTTCTAGGATCCAGGCTGAAGGTAAGGTTCAACGTTATTTCATGTTTTGCTTATTCTCCATGGACCAGCTTCTGCTCACAGCATCTGGTCTGTAACATGTGTCTCATTCTGGGGTCCAGGCTGAAGGGTCAGTGTTTGCCTGGGGTGTAGACTTCTCATGGCAGATCACTGGAGTTCAAGAGGGCAAGCTTGGCCACACAAGTACCATTCAAACCTCCATTTGCATCAAATCTACTACTGTCCTATTGACCAAAGCAAGGGGCACGGACAAGCCTAGAATCAGGTGGTGTGCTAGTGTATGCTGCCTGGCGTGAGGCCATTTTCCAGAGCAGAGACTCAGGACCAGTGATTCAATCTGCCACACTGAACTTGCCATAAGTGAGAGAAAGCTCCCATCATAACCATTCCCAGTTTCTTTCAGGAAAGAAAAAAGAAAAGTCAGCTTAAACCTCATAAGAGTGTAGGGGAAGTGAACAAATGCAAAACGCAGTGTTTCCCCAACGGCTAATCTAGTGTCAGTGATGTTCTCAGAAGACTAAGTTCTGGACTCGGGAAAAGCTACAGAGATAAGAGGACACAAACATCATTATGGGGGAAATACAACATATGTATTTTAATAATTTTTAGGTTAAGTAGTCAGAAAACTAGGCAAATTATAGATCTCAAATATATAATTAATATTTGACTTAATAGGGGTGTGTATATATATATATAATTGTCTACCTGACAAATCATAAATAAATATTCTTCATAAACACACTTGAAACTTTAAAAGAGACTGAACATAAACTAGGCCTAAATAAAGTTACCAAAAAATTTAGAGAATTAAATATATGCTCTAAAAATAATTTAAATTAAATCAGAGGTTAATAACATAAAATACACAAAAATATCTCATATTTGCAGAAACTAAAACACACACATAAATATTTAACGGTCCAGGAAGACATAATAATGAAAACTTAATATGATTATACCTCAACAGTAATGAAAATATTACAAATCAAAATCTGTGGAAGACATTAAAATAACTTAGAGACAAATGTATAGTTTAAAATAGTCATGTTAGAAGAGAAGGGGCTGATAATTAATGAGTTAAATGTAGGTCTTCAGTTAGATAAGAAAACAGAAGAATAAGACCAAAGAAAATGGAAGATAATTAATATAAGAGCAAAGAGCGATGAAATAGGAAGCCAAGACGCAATAAAAGGGATCAACACATCCAAAAGAAGTTTCTTCAAAATGACTAAAGAAATGGATGAACTTTTACGAATGAATTAGGAAAAAAGAAAAATGTCTGAATAAGTAATATTAAATTTGAAACATTTAATATAAAAGGAACATATTTACTTACAAAAGAGAAACGACAAAGATAACGTGGGTACTATGAACACATTTACGACAGTAAATTAGAAACTGTAGATTAAACAGAAAATTTTCTAGGAATATATTACTCTGTTGCGTGGCCCCCAGGCCACCCCTGGGTTTGATGATTTGCTAGGACAGCTCACAGGGCTCAGCATATAGTCATACTCCGGGCTGTGATGTATTACAGCAAAAAGATAAAAAGCAAAATGAGCAAAGGAGAGGCCACAGGCTGGAGTCAGGAGGCAGCCAGGCACAAGTCTCCACGAGTCCTCTCCCAGTGGAGTCCCACAGGACAGGTTTCATTCCTCAAGGAAAGAGTGGTGACAACACAGGTGAAGTGCTGTCTACCAGGCAAGCTTAGGACAGACCCAGTGCTCGAAGTCTTCACTGGGGGCTGGTCACATGGGCGCTCTGCCAGCTGTTACCCAAATTCCAGAGCCCTAGAAGGAAAACAGGTGATCAGCTTAAACCACACTGTTTTCACAAACAGATTAGGCAAAATGAGTCACTCTAATCAGCTTGGGAAATAGTGGGACTCTTCCACAAATCCACGTTCCCAGCTGCCAGACAAGGGCCTTTGTAAGGAAAGCAATCTCAGGCCAGTTATGTTAACTTTTCCATACAATTACATACTCAAACTAACTCAAAAAGAGGTGGACAGCGTAAGGGGCTATATAACTATTGAAAAACTGAATCAGTGGTTCCAAGTATTTCCATTAAGAAAATAGCAGGCTAAGATAAATCTATGGTGAATTCTGCCTAAATTTCAAAAATAGATCATTCACAACTCATCCAAACTCAAATAAGAGCTTGTATTCTTGAAATCAGTGTATATAGTGGGCAATAAACTTGACACTAGGCAAGAACAGTATGAGTTTAAAAAAAATACAGCTCAATCTCACTTTTCAATAAAGTTTTAAACATTTATACAAAAATTACCAAAGTGAGTCCTTCAGTATATTTAAAAAATTAAATTGGGTTTTTTACTTGGAATGCAAATTTATAACTAGACACATCTGTAAATGTCATTCCCACATGAACCAATTAAAGGAGAAAAAACATGATTATTTCAACAGATGAAAAAATAGTATTTAATGCCTGTACATGATTTGTGAAAATATATAATTTTAGAAGTCAAGAAATTGAATGAAACCTATTTATCTGATAAAATCTATTTATCCCAAGCATATATTGAAAGGATCATTCTTAATGGTGTAAAATTATAAACATTAAAATCAGAACTAAAATATTCAGGTAATAATAAACATAATGCACAGGTTATTGGTTTCCTTGAGGGATGAAACAGGGGGATGAGCTCAGAAGGAGCCTTAAGATAGTCACAGAGAGAGATCTAACAGCTCTGCCTGTTAAGTTGGGTAGTGACTTTGTGGGTGTTCATTTTATTATATGCCATAACTTACACATATATCACATCTAATACTTTGCATGACTAAAATCTACAAGATGTCAAAGACAGTATTTGGATAGCATTAGCATTAGATAAACATGAAAATCTGCAACTGATTTAACATCAGCGTATATTCCTAACATGACATTTGTTAGCATTTGCATTAATCTTCCTATTTGGGTAGAGAAAGTTTATCAATCCTATTAGTTAAAGAATTTTAAACATGTTCAATCTTACTTGGTTTTGAGGCAATAAGCCACTTTGATGTGTATGTCTGTGTTCTCTGAAGTCTCTATTTTTAACCACTGTGCTCTGCTGTGTCCACTGTGCTATAGCTCCTAAATGTTCAGGCCCCAGACCCCATGACTCTTCCTCCATGAGGATGTAGAAATGGATGCTGAGGGCCAGTAGATCTAATCTAGTATTGGATGTTCTATTCTTCCAGATCTAAAAAAAAATCCTCATATCTACAGTTATGCTCCCCTTTCTGATCACGACGCTTATTTCTTCTTTTTCTTCATTGTCTTTATTTGTCATTTCAAAGAACATGGATCTGGGCTTTACTGATTAACTTAAAAATTTTCTATTCTGTCTGATTTTTCCTCATTTCGTTCCTTCCACTTAATTTCATTATCTTTTCTTGAGCTCTCTAAATTTAAAGATCCACTTACTTAATCTTGATGCAAGAAAAATGGATGTGGGGTGTGAGGAGGGTCGTGTCGCAGGTCTCAGTGGAGCCCCTGGGACGTGCCCCGGAGCAAGCCACAGTTGAGTAAAGGTAGATTTAGAGTTAAGGCCGTTTCAAAAGGCATGAGAAAGGCCACAAGGTGTGGGGGTTGGGTGATCAGGTTAAAGTAAAAGTACGTACACACTCCATAGACAGCGTGCAGGCCATCTCCAAAGAGGAGGGAGCGAGAGATGTGACCACCAGGCGCGATGTTGCTAGTTTTTAATGGGGCTCCATAGCTTCATATGCTAACAAGTGGGAGGACCATTCCAACTACCCCTGTAAAGGGGCTGGGATTCCCAGGAATTGGGTCACCCCCACTTTGACTTTCTGTGGCTAAACTTGAAACTGTCATGGAGCCCGTGGGCATGTTACTTATCACGCTAATATATTACAATGAGCGTACAATGAAGCTCAAAGTCTGCTGGAAGTCAACTCCTGCCATCCTGAGCCTCAAGGCCTAATGGGAGCTGAATCTTCTGCCATTTCGGAGTTAATTGATATGTCATTCCTTGGATGGCTGTGCCCTGCCCCCTCCCCTCCTGTCTCACTTTCATTGTCTTGAACTTGAATTCCTGCATTCCAGTTGATTGTATGTTAATACCCAGGGACTCCCATTCTCCCCCTTCCAAATTTTTTTACCACCATTCTCGTCAGGCTTCTGTGCCCACCACTTACTACAACTGCTTGTCAGTTAAGACCTGAATATTGGAAAATCTTATATACTTCTCAGTTTGACTCTGACTTCACCTATCGCAGTGATGGACCCAGATGCCTCCCACATTCTCCCTGAAACACTTAATGGTTCCATAGTGCATCACACTCCTGAGTTTCCTAACTGCCCATTCTCAGACTCATTTGCCACTTCCTTCTCTCCCCAACCTCTTGTCGACTGAAATAAATGCACAACCTAAAAGTTGAGAGTTATGTTTTATTCGGCGGACATTTCTGAGGACTTGAACCCCTTCCAGCCCTGGATGACAGCCTCTCAGATCGCTCTGAGGGACAGGAACATTAAAAGATTACTATTAACTAAAGAAAACCAATCATCTCAAGTTAAAGATGTTAGTGCTTTTCTATGCATGGGCGGGAGCATTGAATTCATTCCTTTGACAAGCACCGAGCTGTTGAGGGTCAATGTCCTGTCCTTTCTTATTCTGAGTCCCCTCAGACTGTACCACTGTGAGTGGCTGCAGAGGCCGGGCTGCAGGCTTGTCTTCACTGTGGGGGTGACGGCAGATGCTGTTGACTTGATGGCTTCAGCATTTTTTGTTTACTGATACGGTTTGCAATATTTTTCGTTCACATAACAAAAGTCCTTCTGGAGGGAAACAGGTGACTCCCAGGGTTAAGCAGGGGCTGCTGAAGGGATGAGTCTGCTCTCAGCTGGCGGGCCTGCGAGCATCAGGGCGGTTCTTGAGGGTCCTGGGCACAGGGAGGGAGGAGATGGCAGATGAGGAATGTGTAATACCAAATCACGAGGGTTTCTTTTTGTTGTTAAGTGTTTACCCAAACTCCCACCCCACCCCAAAAACACACCCTCCAGGGAATGTTAAAAAATAAAGTCTTAGCTTCAGAAATCAATGGTCTTTCAGAGTTTTTAGTCCCGATGACCGTCTCTTCTCCTCCTTTAATTTCTGGTTTTACTGACCTAATGTCCTGAACATACTGTTTCACTTTGCTTTAAGTCGGCAACATTTTCGAGGCTTCTAGTTTTTCAGCCCCAGCTATTCATCACTTAAATCCTTGGCTATTTATTATCTCCAGAAAAGAAAAAAAATACTAGTATTTTAGAATTTTTTAGAATAAATCTCTTTCCAAATCCTTCTAATTCACACTCCTTGCTCTAAATCCCCAGATCACCACTGTTGTTTTTCCCATGTTTTCTTTGGAAAACTGAACATTTCCTAATCAGTCTCTCCATTTGATACAGGGCACAGCCATTCAAGAAATAACAGAGCAATTAACACCAAGGTGGTGAAAAATTCAACTCCCAACAGGCCTAGAGGCCCAAGATGGGCGGACATTTGACTCCCGGGAGAACTTGAGCTTCACTATATACTCACTGTAATATATTTACATGGTATATGCAATCCCAGAGGTACCATGACAGTTCGGAGGCTGAGCATAAAAGGTCAAAAAGTAGGCGGTGACTCAATTCCTGGGAATCCCCGCCCCTTCTCCAAAGCAGTTGGAATAAGCCTCCCACTTGTTAGCATATGAAGCTACCGAACCCATAAAAACTAACAACCCCACACCCCATGGCCGTTCTCCTTTCTGAGTGAGATGGACCAAACTCTGTCTATGGAGCGTATCTACTTTTACTTTGAATTAAGCACCTCCCACACCTTTCTCTTGCCTTCTGAAACAGCCTGCACTCTGTCTATGGAGTGTGTATCTCTCTGAATAAATCTACCTTTACTCAACTATGGCTTGCCCTTGAATTCTTTCCTGCATGAAGCCAAGGACCCACACTTGGTGGGGGACGCCCCCCCGGGGACTCAACCAAGACCTGGGACACAGTCATCTTCTTGCCCCACACTTTTTTTTCTTGTATCACATTCATCCTCCCCACCTACCTTTCAGCCTGCCATCACCGTGATTGTTCTAAATGCAACTCTGGTCATGTTCTTCTGGTACTTTAAAGTCTTTCAAATGTTTCCCCCTTACTGCCCTAGGGTACAACCCAAACTCTTTAACAGGAGTCTAAGGACTTCTGGGACTGGCATCTTGCTAACCTGTCAGCTCAACTGTCTCATTCCCTTGTCCTGTTTCTCAGGGCACACTTTAGGACTTCCTCATCCTAAAAGTACCATGCTCTTTTCACACTTCTAAGCCTTTCGCATCCTGGACTGTCTCCAGCCCCAGCTGTTTCACTAGGCTTTAGATGTCAGCTGGGACTCATCTCTAGCTGTGGCATTTACACACACACACACTCTCACAGAAAAGAAGTGTTATAGCCCAGTGGTTAAGCTGCACTGACTGAAACCAGACTGCACAAATACAAATACTGGCTTTGCCACTAAAGGGCTGGGAGACCTTTGGCACATTACTCTCTATGCCCCGGTTTCTTCATCCGTAAATTAGAATAATCCTGATAACTAATGCTGTGAAGATTAAATGAGTTAAATTATGCTTAGTACATAATGTGTTATGTAGATGTTGCTATTATTATTAATAGATACATTGAGGACCTACTGCGTTCCTGGTCCTTTATCTAAGTAGCTTACACGTCTTAACTCATTTAACTCACAAGACAGGGTGAAGCTCCCCTCCTGCGTACTCCGGTTTCCCCTTACAGAACTCCTACTGTCCTAAGTGTTTTTGTGACTTTCCCAGGAGGTAGAAAGTCACGGAGCGTAGGGCACATACCATGTTCCTCCTTGTGTCACCCAAAGTCCTAACAGCGCCTGGCATTTAGTAGGCAATGAATAAATATCTTTGATTTGAACCTAGCATCTCATAGCAAAAAACTTACAAAGTTTTTTTTTTGTACTATTCCCCTTGTCCTTAAGCCCTTTGTGGTTCTATTCCTTCTCCACTGAAACTGGCCTCCCCAAGGTCACCAGTGCCTTCTAGTTGCTAATTCCAATTTCTCAGCAGCATTCAACATGGTTGAATTCTCTTAGAGACGCTTTTCTTGGCTCCCGTGTTTTAGGAGTATTGGTAGGATAAATTTGGAAATACCATGGCTGCTAATTTAGTGGCTCACATGTTATCTTGTGGTATAAATGCCTCTGTTAGTTACTGCAGCCTGAATCATGGGAAACAGTATAATGTGAAAACCTGCAAATAGCTCAATTTAGAGCATGAATCTGCTATATTGGTCCTCTGTGCCCTTGGGCAGTAAGTTTTGCAGAGGCTGACTGGCCAGGAGTGTGGGGGCCCACCAGATCACCCCCGGCACAACTACTTACAAGCCTGGATTAACTACCCTTCTCCCTCTCTCCATCAGGGAATTTTTCCACTAACTCCTTTGGCAATAAACTCGTAAATTCATAAACAATCTTAAGTCCCACTCCAGTGATCCCTGTGGGCTAGTATCTTACTAATGCTACTCGTCATATGATTAGCAAAAAAGAGCAGGAGGCAAATTTACACAAGTCATCCTCAACCCAAAATCTGTATCAAAATAACCCTGGGGTTGGGGTTCCCTCAGTAAAGTTACTGATTCGGTCTCACTAGGAAGGTAGGACTTAGACTTGTAGTCTGCAAAGGCTCCCAACGGAGATTCCGATGGGCTGCCCTGGTTAAGAACCAGGCATGAGATGAAGGTGTTTTGTTTATATGAACGCCTACCCAAATTGCACACTGAGCAAGGTGAGGGTGTTCCAAAGACTGAGGAAATATTTCCTTTCTAACAAAGGACACAAACACAAGGTCATAATGGCCATTCCTCTAAGAAAGGTTTAAATACTGTCATAGTTAACAGCATGTCTGTGAAATGATGAGACTTTCATTGTTATAAGCCACATAGCATTGAAAAATAGATTCGTTATTCAACAACAGACTTGCAAGATATCAAGTCCCTCAAATCTGTAAGACTGTAACAATATGCACACAAAAATACAAATAAAAATTCAGTTGTAATAAAAATATACTAGATTTATCTATCTTTTCTCTGAGATGCTTTCAGGCCTTCAAAGATCATATAATACTTCCATATGTTAAACAGGAAAATGTCCCTTCATTTACAAAAGAAGACAGGCAAGACATACTGTAGCACAAAAATTTAAGAAAAAGATAAATCTGCACCTACTCTACTGGATATATGCTATGTTAGCCTTCTTACTAGAGTTAATAACATTAACCCTAAATGTACTTTAAAAAGAGACAGAATATTCACCATTAAACTAGGAGTAATAGAGAAATTCATGCCTAATTCAGAAACATGGATTTCAAAGTCAGAATCTAGAGTCAGACTACATGGGTTTGAATCCTGGAATGTGCCGTTTATGAGATCTGTAACTTTGAACAAGCTACTAAACTGAACTGGTCTTAGATTCATTTTTAAAGTGGGGATAATAATAATACCCATCTGATAAATGCAATTAGACAGTAACTGAAACATGGCGGTGCTCACAAAACAGGCTTTATTGTTGTTGTTCTTTCGACAAAGGAAAAAAAATCAATTAAAATTGCAGATTTCTTGACGGATATTTCATTCCAATGCTGAGCAAACTGTAGTACACAAGCAAACTTGCCTACACTCTCAAAGAGCGTATCATCATCGAAAAACATTTCCCATACACTCAAACATTTACGCTTTTCCACAGGAGATTATCAAGGGTAAAATAAACTTCATTCACAGAACTTTCATACTCATCACACAGTATCTAAATCTAGGAAAAACTGTCAGGAAAATTTTGTAAAGAAAGATTAAAACTAAAACTCAAACTGTAACGTAGGGTTTTGGACTGCGACTAAGAGTTTAAATTGATGCGCCACCGGACAATTACACTTGACTAAAAAAGCAAATTAAACCTTAAAGTAATTGGTAAAATAACCATGTTAGACAACACATTATAAAGCAAATTCACTAGATACATGTAATTCAACTCAACTCCTAGGCATCCGAACACCCGGCAAACAGCTGGTACAAACTTGTTAAATGAATGACACTAAATGTCAATATATATTTGTTAAATGCATTAATGGCAGTGTAACTCCCCAAAAATAATACAGAAAAGGCAATACATAGTTAGGGATCACGGTGTACTGTGAAAATGAAGTGAGTACATTCTTTCTCACTACAGGTGAGTTTATCACTTCCTGGGAGCCACGCACAGCTCGAGGTGCTTCAGACCATGGCCCCCTCGGTCCCACAACCACCTTATAAAGCAGATACTCCATCCCACGTTTCCCAGAGGACGTTCCGCCGCACCCGTAGGACGTGGGCAGGCGGAGACACGGCGGAGCAGGACCCGCATCTGGCTTGGTCCGCGCTCCCAACGTTCCTGACTCTCCGACGCCCGCACCTGACCCTGCGCGCAGAGGTGCCCTTTCCCCCCGCCTAGAAAACGGTTCGGAACCAGGACGCCGAGGGGGGAGTGGCCCACAGCGACCTGCGGGACCGGCTCTGCTCGTGCAAACGCCGCGGCGCAGCCGGGGACCCGTTCCGGGAGGCGGCGGGGACGCCCCAGGGCCGAGTCCCCGCCCTCCGCCCCGCGCGGCCAGCCCGGCCAGGAGCAGGATGCAGGGACGGGGGGCGCGGAGGCCGCTGACCTCGGGCGGGCTCCCGGATAGACGAGTGAAGGTAGCCGGTCGTCACGTGCCGGCGCCCGGCCCGAACGCTCTGAGAGGACTCCGCTCAGTGCGCCCGCGCGCACGGCCGGAGCGCCCATGCTCGGCGCCGCGACCAATAGGAAGCCCAGTCCATAGCTGAGCTGGGGCCAATCACAGCGCGCCTGGTGTGTGGGCGGTGCCCGGGCGGCCGCCCAGCCGGCGGCGTTCGCGGGAGCGTTTCTGTCAGACTTCGGGACGTGCGGACTGGCGACTGCTTCTCCTCAGCCGCGGGCGTCCGCCCGGCCGGGCGCGAGCGCAGGTGACTGGGGCGCCCAGCCCGTGGGGTGTGAAGTCCCTTCCTTTAAGGGAGGCACGCAGCCGCTCGGGCTCGCCTTGCCTTAGTTCTCCTGACTCGCCCCTGAGTCCCCCGGGGTGCTGAGGTCGGGACGGCCTCCGCCTCTTCCCACTCGCTGCCCTTGCTTGGCTTTCTGTCTCTTTCCTCCTGTTTGCTGAGGGCCTGGCCCCACTTTCTGAGGAGACTTACCCCAGAAGGCCACTCCTGTCTGCCTTGCCCTTTCTGGAGTTTGACCATTTTAACCAAAGAACTGCTAAACGTCTGCGGCTTTTCCCTCCTTCCCAACTTCCTTCCTTCCTCCCTCCCTTCCTCTTCTCTTCTTTCTTTCTTTCCTTTTCTTTTCTTCTTTCTTTCTTTCTTTTTCTTTTTCTTCGGCCGGCTGCCGGCAGGGGGGCCCTTTCCGGCCGACGGGGCTCGGGAAGGGGAGGCCTTCGGAATCCTCCTTTCTTTCTTTCTTTCTTTCTTTCTTTCTTTCTTTCTTTCTTTCTTTCTTTCTTTCTTTCTTTCTTTCTTTCTTTCTTTTCTTTCTTTTCTTTCTTTCTTTCCTCCCTCTTTCCTTTTCCTCTCTTCTTTTTTCTTCCTTCCTCCCTTCTTTCCTTACTCTTAACCAGTTTGATCTTAACCAACACCATCCATTTGTTCCACAAACACGAAGCGCACCGGCCCTGCAGGCGCCCGGCCCGAGTTTGAACCCATCCGCTACCACCTTGTTTGACCGGGGCAGCCCTCTTCCTGCCTCATTTCTCGTCCAGAAAACCAAGGTGGTGGTTCCTGGTGGTGAGCAAGGATCGTTAATACGTGGATCCATCAGACCTGTGCCTGGTACTTGTAAATGTTCAAAAGTTACTGTTATTATTTAGGTACCAGGCACTTTTCTAGGGTTTAGGTCATAGGGATCAAAGTCCCTGATGTCCTGTCCTGGTGCCTCTAAGGTATTTCGGACACTTTGACACTTGGGAAGGATACAGGCCTGTATTTTCATAAATACTGATAATTTTTGTTGAGTGAGGCATGTTCTCAAATGAGTAGCTTTTTCAGTATTTAACATACTTATATTGTTCTTAAAATATATGTACTGTTCAAGGGAAAGAGAATGACATGATTTTGATAACACTGTAGAGGAATCTTTTTTATCCATCTGGTTTTGCCATGTGGACCTCTGGCTGCTCTGAAACTTGACCTGTGAATGGTGTTTGCAAGGCGCACTTTGTCCATGGTGCTTTTCTCTGCGCCCAACATCCTTCAGCCTCAAATTTTTCACAGCTGCTCTAAAAGGTCCCAGGGCCAAAAATGGAAATGAGCTTGTCTACTTGGTGTGCTGCTGTTTTCACAGTTGGGATAGAGTGGATATAAGAATGAAAGCGTGGATGAATAGATGTTTTACAGTAGACTAAAAAATAAACAGAAAATTTTCTCAGAGAAGCTGCTTAATCTCTGCAGCAGGAGTTTTGCAACAGCTAACATCTTTAGTGCTTCATAATTTTATTTTTAATCCTGAAAACTGCCAAATACTGGTTTCGTGACTGCTTTGTAAGCTCTGACTATGTTGCATGTGGATCCCTAAAGAAATTTGTTAGTAAGCCTGATTACAGAATGTTGGAAATGCCTTAAAAGGATTCATGGATATTCACAATCTCTGTATGTGAGAAAGTATGATTTAACCCCCACATTCCAGCTAGTGCAGCACTGGGGATACAAAGTGAAAATTGGAAGAATTTACCGTAAAGAATATTGTGCCATTTTATAGAATATTCTGTGGTGAAAAAGGGGATCAACAATCAGCCTTTAAAAGTAGGATAGGTAACATCTCTCGGTTCATGGTTTCTGGCCTGAGTGCTAGATTAATTAGCCAAGTGTGCAGGGTCCTAGTGATTCCTGATCAGACACTACCTCTGATTACACGTCCCTTGTCTTTTCTAATGTAGACCCAAATAAAGTCTCAGAGGCTTTCACGTCCACGTAAATAAGTCAGATGTCTGAATCTCAGTAAAGGGAGTGTATACTGAGGAAAAAAACAAAAAAAAGACTGTAATAATTTAGAGATTTAATAAATGTAAATGTTTAGAAATATACAAATTAATACTTATAACCATTTAATACGTAGAAAATTATTTTAACTAGAAGGTAAAATAATTTTATCTTAATATGCTTTTGGGGGAAAATAATACAAAGAAGTGAAAAGGAACTTAATTCAGATAAACTTCTTGTAGGGTTGGACTCGAGAAATTTTTTATTTTTAGGTCAAAAAAGGAATTGGATTGCATTTAGTCAAATATAGATGCTCTATTTTCTAATTATGGTTAGGTTTAGGGACAGGAGAGAGAGGCATGGAGGCAAGAATAAGGGCTTGTGGGTAGAAAAGGCCCTGGAGTTAGGAAAATTTAGTTCTAGTCCTTCTGTCATCAAATAGTTCTGTTGAGAAAGAACAAGAAAAAGACAAGAAACTGCTATTAATTATGCACTTAATCTCTAGCTATATCATATCAGACCATGTATCAGGAAATTATATCACATACCAACCATGTGACTTGTGAAAACTTAATTTACCTCTCAATCCTCAGTTTCCTTGGAGATGACAGTATTAGGATCGTGTGAGAATTAAATTATTGAATGCATGTAAAACACTTAGAACAGTGCTTGGCACAAAGAGAGTAATAAGCACACTGTAAATATCACTTACATATTTGTTTTTATGTCTGATTTCCTATCATAACATCTTGTACATCACCTTACCTTTTGGGTCTGTTTCTTCATCAGTAAAACCTACCGCAAAAGAAGTTAGGTTAGTTGATATCTAAGATAATTTACAGAATTTTGTGGTTCTTTAGTTAAAGAGAGTGAGCAAAGCAAAGAGAATAAAATAGGCTGAGTGGGGAAAAGACTGGAGGGATTCTGACGTGTTAAAGCATCCAGTTAACCATGATTCTTGCTTGGGGGCTAGGCTTCAAAGGATTTTTACTTCCCTTTGAAATCTTGTGATCAGTTGATTTCTGAGCATTAACAGATCTGTACTGTTTAAAAGATTTTCTTACCCTCAAGTCAAAGAGGTTTGTAGATATGATTTAGGTCAGAAGATTCATGATCCTCCAGAAGGTATATAGTACATAATCGTATGTGTGTTTTCTGGAGAGAAGCCCTGTATAACATTAAATTTTTATAAGCATCCAGCTCTCCTCACCCCGACTCCAAAGTCTAAGAATAATTGATTTAATCCTTCTACATACTCTATCCTACCTCCTGCATTTCTTTCATAGCATTTATAATAGGACAAAAATGGCTTTGTACTGTGACCATTCAGAGAGTTCTAGCCAAGGATCTCTTTGTCACTCATTTTTCAATTTTGTTCATTTGAAGTTCCTGACCCCCCCAGCCAACCAGTTAGCCACTGCTCATGAGTCCGTGTGGATATATACTGAAAATCTCCCCCTCCAGGAAAAATGAACAACTGGGACATCACTTGAAGTTCTGCCCACTGAAAGTTTCCCTTCATCACAATCCTTCACAGTCCCTGAAGAGAGGGGCTACTGAAGGGTACCCCAGAGTGGGGAGGTATTGCTGTAGCTGTCTACTTTCAAGTGGTGCTGGCATATTAGGCAGAATCACCTGTAAAATATACTTGAATTTTTCTTCCTCCATCAACAAAACACGAGGAATTTGCCCCGTGGCCATGTTTGGGAAAAGACGATGCAACAGGAAAAGGAGCCATGCAAGTCTGAGCTGCTCATTTTGTTTTACTTTTACCTAAGTCCCTGCTTGAGTCAAATCTCATACATAAAATATCAACTTGAAGATAAGTGCTATTATGCTTTATTACCTGGTGGCTTAGACTTCTCCCAGCTCTTGGAAGGCAGATCAGCTTCAGTGGCTACTTGGTGGCTCATTGTCAGATGTTCTGTCCCTACTAGGGTGCAGTAGCCAGAAGCCATCGAAAGAGAACACATTTGTGGAAGATGGCTGAGTTTTGCTCAAAGTCCTAAAGATCTGCAATGTGATTCTGTAGAGACCTCCCAAAGGCTATGTATAGCATCCACTTTGCCACAAACACTTGAAGCACTTTTGAATATCACCAGATCATAATCCCCAGTGGCAGATCAGTTTGTATGGCAGCCCAGATCTATTGCAAACATTGTTTTGCTCTGGTCCTCATTCAAAACTGATAGCCTGTTATTTTTATTATTAAATAGGTCAAAGTAGCACACCACAAGTTCAAAGAGGCCCTCATTTTAAAAGAGGTATCTCAGCATACCCTTAGAGCATTGAACCCCTAGATCTTTTTTCCAAAGTAGCAAAGCCTTGTGTTTTAGGTGATCACTTGCCATTTCCAGCATGTATGTATCTAGTCAATGTATCAATATTTGCTAGTTTTTGCTTACCATATCTAATCAGCATGACCCTTGATGTAGAGGGCCAGCATAATGCACTGTGGAATACAGAAACAATCAGGTTCCCTGTGATTTAAATTATTACAAAGAGCTGCAAGATTGGTACATTTTGCTGATCCTGTCAGCTGAAAGCAAAGTGGTTTTAGTAACATTTATTAAAAGGTATAGCCATAAAAGAATTCACTACATTAATAGTCACATACCTGGTAACGGGGCATGTGTTCATTGTTTCAGTAAAGGAACCACAATTGGAACAGCATCTGAAATGGGAGTTACCTTATGATTAAGTTTATGATGCTCCATTGTCATTTTCCAAGATCCAAATCTCCTGTACAACTGCTGCATCCTTTAGGTCCCGGGTTTCCTCCAAGAGTTTTTCCCCAGTTTCTCCACATTTCCTCCAAGAGTTTTAGATTCCTTTTATTACTTTGGAAGTAGAGGCAGTTCAGCTTTAGCTTTCCTTCAATAATAGTTCTCACTTCTCTCTCACCGGTCAGGGAACCAATAGAGAATTACTGCCAGAGCTGAGGATTTTTATTCTAACTTTGCATTTTGGAATTAGAAAAATAACCACGGAATAAACTTGGCGACCCACTGGGTCTACTATGAGATGTAACTGAGCTAAAACTACATTAATCACTTCTATAAACTCTTACTTTGACTAGTGGACCATGACAGCATTTTGGGTCCCCAAAGAGTAAGTATCACTTTAGGGCCAACATCCAGTAATTCCTACAAAGTTTAATTTTCCCCCCTAAAGGACAGTCATCCTAATAGTCTTAGGTCCCTTTGGAGATGAGTGAGAGGAAAATGTACAATGTTAATTTCTGGAAGTGTAGCATGGTTTTTCCTTGAGGATATCAAGCCTTCATTTCATTCAAAAGACTCTGGGTCTGGAAACTGACTCAACTCTAGAATTAGTGGAGGGGCTTTAAACTCTCTGTTGTCATGTTTCAAGTGAGACATCTGTTCACCAGACATAAAATAGAAATTAAGAATTTATTAGGCTCCCATTTTCCAAATCTGTCTCAGACTCTTCCTTTGTACCCTAACTTTGAGCTACTCAAGAAATGAGATTCTGGGAAACTGTATTTCACAGTTAGCCAAGTTGAAACAGCACTATCTAGGAAAAGATAGATAAGTGTACAGCTGGCGACAGTTTAATATGAAGTACATGTTCACATTATGGTAGTGCAGAAGAATTTAGGATTCCGGAGGAACCAAGGAAGGATAGTCAGTGATTTATGAGCCGAATTTTAGAAAGAGGTGATGGGGGTGAGAGGGGAACATTACGGGTACCGTTCCTTGTATGACTCATTTGGCAAACTGCGAGTATACCATGGCTGGAACACGTGGTGTGTTGTTTGCTGGGTATTACAGGAGATGAGGCTGCACTTCCGGCACAGTATTAAAAATAATCTTCAGCCCAGAAATTGTACATGTGTTTTATAAAGATAATTTGGGCTTATAAATGAATTAGGCTGATAAAAATTATCCTGCATTCATCAAAATAGGGGACATATTGAGAATTTAATTGAACTTAAATATTGCCTCCATATTTTTCACTGATCAAATTGAATGAATACACTTTACTGGAGACACTATGACAGTTCAATTAACAGTTATCTTTTCCCCAAATCATAATATAAGGTCATTTAATGATCAAATGTTATTATACTAAGTATTTGGATAAATTTATTAACTATCCTTTTTTCTGTTGTTTAGACACTTACTTTTTTCTATTTTAGAGGGAGAATATCAAAACCAGATATGGGTGGTTTTGGTGGATAGTAATCAACTGTTAACCTGTGAAAGCAATACTTTCACTCTTGTCTATATTAATCATGCAATATGGCTTTACCTTGAGTTTTAACAGAATTTACTGAGACAGGATTGTGGTGGTTAATTTTATGCGTCAATGTGGGTAAGCCATGGTAGTCTTTTTTTAATCAAACACCAGTCTGTATGTCACTATGAAGGCATTTTTTAAAATGAGATTAACATTTAAATCAGAGACTTTAAATAAAATAGATTACCATCCATAAAGTGGTAGACCTCATCTAATCAGTTGCAATTCTTAAGAGAAAAAGACTGAGTTTCCCCAAGGAAGAAGGAATTTTGTCTTCAGACTTAAGACTGCAGTGTCATTGCTTCCCTGGGTCTTCAGAATGTTGTTCTGCCCTGCAGATTTCATACTTGACAACCCCCACAATTATGTGAGCCAAGTCTTTAAAAATAAATCTCTCTCTATGCATATATGTACACATCCTATTGGTTTTGTTTCTCTGGAGAACACTGACTAATATAAGGATAAACTAAACATTGTTTTAAAACATCAAGTTTAAAAGCATTTTTGTGCACAAAAAAGTTGCTGCTTAATTTAAAAAGAACTCATCAAGTTGAATAAATATTTGATAATTTATAATCAAGATTAGACTATTAGGATGTTGGGAGCAATATTGGCATAAATAATTGAATTTGAACATAATTTTCAAATTTAATTTTTACTAGCAGTTTTCAAACAATTTACCAAAGACTCAAATGACCCTAAAGTGGATTGATTTTCTTCTATTTCACTTTTAGCGTTGAGGTTTTAATAAGTATTAAAATAGCAAATATGTATAATGCAAAAAACCAGGTATCTTCAAATTGGACATGCAGCCTCTGAATAACAAAAAAAATAAGGTAGTATATTATCATAACAAAAAATAGAATTGTACAAATGCATAGTTGTTACTGGTTAAATTTTACCCCTAAAAATTTATATGTTGAAATCCTAACCCAGAGAACCTCAGAATGTAACCTTATTTGGAGATTATTCTCTTACAAAGGGTAAAATCTGGAGTCAGACACACACTCAGGGAGAACTTCATGCCAGATGAAGGCAGAGATCAGGATGATGCTTCTACAAGCCAAGAAATGCCAGAGATTGTCCACAAACCACCAGAAGCTAGGAGAGAGGCATGGAGCAGATTCTTCCTCACAGCCCTCAGGGCCAACCCTGCCAACACCTCCATCTTAGAATCCTAGCTTCCTTGATCTTGGAAGCCTGGCTTCCAGAAATATGAGACAATAAGTTTCTATCTTTTAAGCCACCCATTTGTGGTACTTTGTTACAGCAGCCCTAGTAAAGCAACTCAATGGTACTAATTGATTTTTTAAATAAACATGATAAAGAAATATCATTGTAAAAGTCCTAATTATTCAACTAATCTCAGAGCATTATTTATGAACCACTGTTTTCTGTTCATTATTTTCAAATTAATACTTAGTTATTGGGAACAAATAATAATGATAATGATAATAGCTAAGTCTTGTGGAACATTTGTTATTTGCTAGACGCTGTTTCAAGTGCTTTAAGTGTATTCACTCATAGGTAATACTGTTAGCCCCATTTTACAACAGAAGCCCAGAAACACAGGAAAGTAAGTTGCTTAATTTACATATACAGTAAGTGGTACATTTAAGGCATAAACTCAAAACAGTTTGGTTCTGAAGTTTTTTATTCTAACCACAGTGCCGTATTACCTATTGTGACATAACTAATGAAGATTTTCCAGCCCTCCAAAAGAGCTTCCAAGAGCATCTGGGCTACTGTATTCATAACACATAGCTACATGACTCCAGGCTGTCTGCTTATAGTGCTAAATATCCACATATTCTTCCACATGACACACACTATTTTGGGCTATTTGCTATATTTGAGATTTATTTAAACAGAAAATAATACATACCAATCCTCTGTTCTGATCTTATTTCCATTAATATTTAAGTTGATTTCTTTATTAAAGAATTAAAAACCTTTAATGATCATTTATGCATTTGAAATAAAAGTCATGTGTAATCTCAATGAATTTATTGAACTTTTTCAATAAATGTCATTAACTTCATATTTTGTGAATGTTACACCGTTTGATGGCATGGAGTTCAGTAACTGCAAACACACACACACACAGAGGGAAGCTCGTGGTCTATCCATGACTATAAGCAGTTTATTTCCATCAAAGTCAGAGTATAAAATATTATTTATTTCATGAACTCTGGAGAGCTTATTATAAATGCTTCAATTAAGATGCTGGAAGATGTAAACTATTACTGTCATTAAAGGGGTTTCTACTGAGGAATAATGTTTGTTCTCTCATCTTGTTATACAGTTGAGCAACCTGACTGAGATGCCCTCTGCAGTTCCGTGGCTCTCCTCATGTTGAGCAGGGCTCCTGGGACATGATCCTACCATTTCCTGAAGTCTGGGCACCTTACCCCTTTCTGCAGTGTGCATACAATTCCCAAGCCTCAGTGGTAAGCCATTTTCAGTTACCCATCTCATTTCTCCATGATGCCAGTTCCTTGGTGCTTAGAGGCAGATTTTCAAATTTCTAAAGAAAAAGTCTAAAGAGATCAAACTGTTACATATTTAATACTGAGAAGATATATATGGAAGGGCACCTCATAACACATTTGTATAAGGAATATAAGCTGTCTCCAACATCATAGAACTGAAGATATTGGTAATTATAAGGGGTTAAATTTTAAATGTTAATTAATCATAGATTTAAGTTCTAGATTTTCTATACAGGTTTTATCTTTTAAACTTTTATATACTACATGTATTACTCTGAAATGCATGAAATTCAATGTTGTACCAAGGAAATCTGTCATCTGTTTATCTATCTACGTCTCTTTTTTCTTTTTTGTTACATCTCAGGGAAGGAAAATAACATTTTAATAAAATTTTCAGATATTATCATATCAGTTAAAATGTTTTTGGCTGTAGATGACCCAAAATTGCTTAAACGGTAAGAGTCTCATTATTATTTCACATATCTGGAAGTTCACAGTGTCACTTAATTTATTGGCTCAGGAAAAAGTACCCTTAGTCCTTTCCATTCTTCACTCTGCCAGCCCCAGCTTGGTCCTTGGGCTAGTTCCCTGAATCGGCACAAAATGGCTATGCGATTTCAGGTATCGCAATCCATCAAGTCTAGGGAAGCTCCTTCTTCCATGGGTCTCTTTTTTCATGAAGAAACCTTCCCCAGAACCCCCCAGCAGACCATCGCACACTGTCCTTGGCCAGCAGAATCATAAGCTCACCCTTAAACACGTCACTGCCAAAGGAATGGGATCCTTGTAGTTCACTTAAATCTAAATTTACCCCAGAGCCATGTGAGGGAGGGGTAGATACCTGAAAAACTGGGGATTGACCTGCCCCACAGGAAAAACAGGGTAATGCATTCTGAGTAGGCTACTTATGATTGTGGCATTCAGGCTCTGCTACATAAGGACTTGCTACTCACATGGGAAAGCTTAGAAAACTGGGGAGGTGGGAGTTAGAACTTCACTGCACCAGTCAGAGCTGGTTCAGGTCCCACATTTCAGCACTTCCTCCATCTTGGACTCTTTCTTTTACTAGGCCATACAGCACATTTGTTCCTTGAATATTCCTTCCCTACCTACCTGGTCTCTCACACTGTCCTCACCTAAGATGTTCCTCTTGGGTTCCTCACTTGTGTCACAGTTTTGTCCTCATTCTCAGCCTTCACTTCACAGGAGTAGCTCTAGATCTGCATACTCATTTCCAATGAAATTATTTAAATTCCAATTAAACAGGAAGAGCCTAGCGGTACCTCAAGCTCCTCAAGTTCAAACCATGCCCCACCCTCGCATTTTATTATCCAAGACAAAATCTGTGTGATTCTTCCATTCATCCAAGCCAGAAACCGGCATGGCATGTGAAATCACTCCTTCTCAAGGATGAACCCCCATAATCTTTCCACAACCGAGTCATGGCAAGCATGCTTTTGACATGTCTCTCAGTTATGTTTCATTTCATTCTAACTACCTATTTCTTTGTTCAAGTTCATTTGTTGCCTGAATCACTATACTGGTCCCTCTCTAACCCATTCTCCACTAGGTAGGCAGGATGAGCTTTTAAAAAGTTAAACCATTTTGAAAATAGGTAGAGATGGTTGCCCAACATTGTGAATGTAATTAATGTTGCTGAATTTTGCAATTAAAAAGTGGTTAAGTGGAAAATTTATGATATATATATAATATATATATTACCACAATTAAAAAAAACTTTATAAAAAAATCAAGATACTGAAAAGTAATCTATGTTAAAGGCAACCTATAGTAATGTAATAATAAGATAGCCTGAACTTAATTATAAAAAACAAACACACAAAAAACCAAATCAGGAAAAAAAAGAAGTAAACCAGATTATGTAAGTGCCAGTGCCAGGCTTAAATATTCTTTAATGCTTTACTGGGAGGGAAAAAAAAATGCTCGCTCCCTTCCATGGTCTGTGAAGGTCCTGTGTGGCTTGCTCTGGGACCTCTGGTACTGAATCTCCCTCCACTCTCTCCACCTGTTCCTCACTGAGCCAAGCTGCTTCCCATTTATCCTCCCATGACCTGCATCCTCTCCCACTCTGGCCCCTTGCCCAGGCAGTCCTCTCCACCTGAGACAGCTTCCACGGATCCCCAGGGACCTGCCTCCTCAGTCCATAAATCCTAGTCCCAGTTTCTTCTTCCCTGGTCAGCTCGTCTAAGGAGCCTCCTGGGTTACTCCATCCCATCACCCTTCCATTTCCTTCCTAGCAGACATCACTATTTGTGATCATGACAATTGTTATTTGTTGGGTTATTAATGCTCTGTCTTTCTTGCTAAAAATTAAATTCCATGAGGAGTATTTACTGTTTAGCTCAACATTATATCCAAAGTGCCTGTAGATAGCCAGTAAATGTTTAAGAAATGAGAGAATAAATGAAATGAATGAATACGTGAATAAGGATGAATGAATGCATAGAATCTGTGTTTATTACAGGTATCTTCTTTATCTCATTATGCCACCACCTTTTTTTAAAGTGAAAATTTGATCATAATTCTCTTCTTAAAATCTTCCGAAAGCCTTTCATTGTCCACATGAAAATGACAAACTCAGGTATCTCCAGGAGCCATTTAGGAAAGTTGAATGAGCGAAGCAGGTCAAGGGGCAGCAAGGACTGTGAGAAACCAGACCACCTGGAACGCTCAGCCAGTTGGACTGTGTGGAGCAGAGGACCGGTGTTGCCCAGTTATCTGTATTTCTCTAAATGTGTTGAACACTGGAATTTTTATGTGAACCCTTTCTTTAATATTGGGAAATAATTTTTCTCACATTTTGGGGGGCTCATACAGTAAAAATAAAATAAAATATTCCTGCAGGCTCCATTCAGTGGCAGACTGCCAATCTGCAGCCTCTGATTGTGGCAACTCTTTGCCCATGTCTTTATTTTTACAGCCTCTTCTGCTATGCACTCTGCCTGTACTCTCCTACCTCAGTCCTTTTAATCCCTTCACAGCTTGCAAAATGCAGCTGGCACCATGAGAAAACTTCCGAAACTTCTTTGGGTCTTTTCTCCTCAGAAATGTCTGAGCTCCTTGTCCTTCCCTCTCTTTAGCTTTTATCCAGCCACTCCATCACTTTATGTCACGGACCACTGTATGCCAGGGATTGAATTCTCTTTGGGGATAGTTTAGCTTGGAGGAAAGAGTAGAGTCTTCAGAGTTTAATCACTTAAGCCATTTGAAAAAGTTGATTTCCTCTTGAGTCTCAGTGTCCTCATCCTTACTTTGGTGAGAAACCTTAAGAGAATGTACATGCAGTGCCTGGCACACATTAGGTATAGTAAAAAAAAAAAAAAAAGGTGGTTATTCATTACCCAGTGTCTGGTGCAATTTCTGGCGTGTAGTAGGCGGTTAATGAGCGTCTGTTGAACAGATGAGTGAATAGCTATCCTGAGCTCTGGTTCCTGGATTACTGACACTTGAAACCTCTTCTTTCCATGTTGTCATGCTCTCCTGCTCTGTGATTTGCTCCCTCTCTGGGGATTACTAAGATTCTTATAATGCCAATCACAGCATCTTGAAACTTCAGTGCAAGTATCTTTCATGGTCACAGATACATCCCTTTTGGAAGCCAGGTCATTTGGATCTAACCATTGAGTTTCATGTACAGTGATTTATTACAATACAAGTGCCATCTTGCTACCTTGGCTGCGACCATATATTAATATACTGTGCATAATACATGAATTGTACAACTGTCTATGTTTTGAAGACCTATCTGCTGTCCTCAAGGACCAGGGGGACATGAACATATCAGGCCCAGTCACAGCTTATCCTGGCCTCTTCAGTTTTATTTTCTGCTTCCTCTGCCTTCTCTGTACTGGGCTTTTCTGCTCTAGGATCACTATGCTTTTTCAGCTTTAGCTCTTGCGCCCCAACATGTACCCCCACCTTTTTTTTACGGAGTAATGGGCAGTCTGTTGAAGGCATCATTCTCGTCCTTAACTCTGTTTCCTTACAAATGGTGTCAATTTTGACTTTAGTTCCTTTATATTTTTCCCTGTTAGGTAATTCCTGCTCCTCCTTTAATGCTCCATTGAATTTTCAATTTTATGTAGATTCCATTTGTTTTCCTTCTTCATCAGCATCCTAAGTTATGATCCTTACTTCCACAGTATTGGAACTCTTGATCAATCCTCTGTTCAAAACCTGCAATAGTCCCCCATTTCAAATTTGCTGAAACCTGAAACCCTACTCCCTGGCCTCACATTTCCTCCCTGTCATTTTCCCTTTTACCCTCTGTTGTGTTCATATAACTTTAGCCAGACTGACCTCCTTACTTTTTCTCTAAAATGTCAGCCATTTGTCCTTGCTTTTTCCTCAACCTATAAAACTCTCCTGTCAGTATCCAGTTGGCTAATAATGTTTTCAATTCCTTCACGTCCTTGCTCAAATATCACTTTCTAACTGAGGCCTGTCATGACCTCCTGACTGACATCTAGCATCCTGATCCCTTTATTTTGTTCTATTTTTTTCCATAACACTTTTAACATACCATAAAATTGCTAATTTTTATGGTTATTGCTATTGTCTCCCACTTATAAAATACAAATACCACAAAAGCAGATATATGTTCATGTTTTGTTCAATGATGTATCCTAATGGTTCAGAACAGTGCTTAATCATGATATTTTTAATGAATTATTTAAGACTGATTTATGAAATCCTTGAGGTTCAGAGGGACATTTTGTTCATTTTTATGCCTAGCATCTTACAGATAGGTAAAACATAGACCCGACTCTATTAATAACTCTTGTATAACTAAGAGAAAAACAAATTATCTTGAGAATCAGGAGAAATATTAAAAATGTTGACAAATAAGAAGTGGGGGAAGAAAACCTCATTATGACGAATAGGAAAACAACAGATTGATCTATTTTAAACAAACTGGGGCCAAAAATGGAGAAATATTTTTTCTTTCATCTTTTGTGCCCGTTTTCAACTGTTCTTACCAGTTATTTATTGAGGGCACTGGAATCATCCAGACAAGTCACTAAAGAAAACAGGAACAGCAAGTTATGTGTTTGACAATGAATTTGAGTCTCAAAATCAAATCCCTTCTCTTGGTCAAAATCACTCTTATAATCAAACGTATGTGTTCAGGGACATCCTACATTGCTCTATTTTAATGCTTTAAAATATTTACCAGTTAGTAACCCTTTTAAAATGCTTCTATAAGGCAGGATTTCTGAAAAAGAAGTACATGTTTAATGAATAATACCTAAGATAGAGATGCTGTAAAACTTGCCTTCAAATAAATAGAAATTGAGGAAATAAGAATGACATTTCCAAATTAGATGAAGTTAAGCTCCTGAGTTCAGAGTCAACTACATGCTTGTAAACAGTGGGAGAAATCAGTGAGAACTTGGAAAAACTGTTTCCTAAGTCTTTAATAGCTGAACATGAACACCAGGTTTTTCTGCTCTAAATGATCCTAATTTGTCTTCCATTTGTAGAAAGACCATTGTTAGTCTGTCCACAATAATTACAGTGAACTCCACTGTTGTCTTCCTTCTTAGGGTCCTGACCTCATATCGAAGTGATCTTTTGTGAAATCCACTTACTTATTTCCTAATTACAAGCATTCTTATTTTAACAAAATCATTTTATGATCTTTTGTTTTTAATAAAGAAGACTGTTAAACATTCTCCTGGTTTGAAATGTTTTGAAGACATGAGCTAAGCATGAAATAGGCTCTCTCTGGTTTAAAAATAACAATCTAACTTTCTATTAAGTAAAGGTAATTTACTTGGAGGAAAAAATCTCATCTGTGCTTAACTTAAGGAGGAATTGTTTCTGCTTACTGTGGAGACAGGTGCTTTGTGAAGCTAGCACTTCTCTCTGGGAGCAAACACTGCCTCTCAATGGTCTAGGCAAGGTTGGGCTGGGCTGCTTCCTGGGGACAGTGAGAGCCCCAGTCTACACAACTTAGTGCCCAGAAAGTGCAAATTGTCCACACTAAGTTCTCCTTGGGCTGATGACATTTGCTAAAGTTGGAAATTTATAAATGTGAGGGAAGGATGGAGAGCAAGCAAACCAAAGATAAATGGGGACTGGGAATAAAGTGTGTTTACAAAGGAAATCCTCAAGACTTTAACACAGAGATGAAGAAGGACTGTAAAATCAAAACAGACCACCAGCAGGCTGGGAGTGCTGTTACCAACAGGGCAAATGCTTAACGCATGGTGACTTTGTGAACAGTGGTCTCTCTGCAGAGTCAGCAAGCACATGGCTAAGCCCTGATTTCTAAATCCCAAAGCTTAAACCTGCTGGAGTGATGGGATGTGGACTTAGAGCACGTTGAGCAAATGTGATGATGTAAGGTGCTATGCAATGAATCTCCCTAATTTTCAGGCCTGATTTGGCCTCACCAGAGGGCACTGGGCAGATTTCCTATGTTGGGTGCGAAATATGCATTTTAGAAATTTTGTTGCAAGCCAAATTTGGTGTCAAAGTGTCAGAGTTTATTTTAAAGAAATAGCCTTCCCGCTCTGTTTATAATGCCCCAGGTCTGAGGACTCCATTCCCACGTGATCTGTAGTCCTCGGCACAGTTCTCCACAGTGGATAGAGATGCCTCACTTTACAGATGAGCAGACTGAGGCTCTGGCAGAATAAACACCTTGCCCTGGGCCCACAGTGGGCTAGGATTTCAAAGCAGATCTAACTCCAGAGCATCTTGCATTCCTCCCCCTTTACTTTTCCTCTTGTTCAGTCAGAACATTTTAAGGAATACAAATACCACACCATTCTTTGGTCTTTTTGCCCAGGTCTGAGTTTAAAAAAATGCATTGAGTTATTATTATAAGGCTGACTCCCAATCAATTTTGTTGTTGAAGAGAGAGACAACGAGATTGGAAAATTCCTAAGTCTTCCCTTGATTTTTAAACGGTTTAACAAAAGATGACTAAAACAGGATTATAAAGTCCAAATTGTAAGACTCTGGAACAATTTTATAAAGTTCATCATGTGTACATACATGTGATAAAAGACACCAAGGGATCAATTTCTTTGGTGCTTTAGAAATCATGTAGTATTTTGTCTCTTCCATTCATAGGTCAAGTCTTAAGTGCCTGAAAGTTGAGGAACTGTGAAATCCCTATCTTTATATAAAAGCTATATGATTGGTTTAAATCACTTAAAACAGTTGAATTTAAACTTGCATATTCAAATTAGGATGGATTAATCAATCTTTCCTGTTTATCAGTTATGTCCCCTCTCCTAGTATAATATCAGAAAAGTAAAGGGGCAGATGTACCCACAGGAAAATCTGTAGCATAAAACATGTAATCCCCACAAATCAGATATGCCTTATTATATATAAGACTTCAATGTGTTGCATGGGCATGCGCTATCATTGATATATCAACTCAGAAAAATGCTTAAAGGTTGACTGGCTGAAGATTAATTCTAAGGAGAGTAAGTCCTGGTTTATTCTTTAAATTGTCCTGGCATAATTATAGCATTGTGTTCCCCTCTCAAAGTGTCCCAGTTTTGGAATATAAATTATATCATCACCCTATTTATAAAATGTTCAGAGTGTTTCAGTAAATTTACTCCAAATTGTTTACATACACACACACACACACACACACACACATATACATACATATATACAGACACATATATATATATACCTATATATATATGTTTTGGTAAACATCATGAAACAATTATTTAACACTGTTTTGGGGGAAAATATCTCTAGGTACTTCTGTTTTTCTTATGCTGGTCTAGATCAGCCCCTTAGTTTCTCAAAACCAGTTTCTTATTCAAAGAGCTAGGAATCAAGGTCTAACCAGTGAAACGAATGATTCTTTTCTTGAATGCTGAAGAGAGCATTTGACAAAAATCACATGATGTTGTTGTGCAATATATTCTTTCAGTTAAACCTTATTTTTTAAATTAGATCTTTAAATTTTATTGCTATGTGTAAAATACTTCCAGATCTTTGAATTCAAGTTAATATTTTCAAAGTTATTTTCTTAATCTTTCGCTTTTAAATGTTTTCTATACTTCTAAGTGCTATTGTTTATGATCCTACAGGTTAACTTATTAAAAACAACAGCAGAACATTCACTTATAATTCAAAAAATAAAATCAAGAAACTTAGGTAAATCTAAATAAAATGATTTTATGAACTATTCATAAATGCATGTTGTGAAGAAACTTGCAAATATAACCAGGCAGCAAATGATACTGAATTATCTTCCATTCTTTTTGTGTTTGTCCATCTTCTCAATGCCAGATGTTTCTGTAAATTTCCTATTTTTTATGAGTAATCTCAGAGAGCTTATTGTATGTACATGACCATTTTGGAAACAAGATTGTAAAACAAAATTCTTAAGTTATGTATAATTCCTTTTCTGTATATGAATTTTTATAGGAAACTGTATTTCATAGGTAGATATGCTACCCAAGTGCACATGATAAAAGCCTCTTCTCCACACACGCCCCAGGCTCACACAAGCACATGAAATCATCATGTGGGCTGACAGTCTCATGCCTGTTTTCAGTCTTGCTTAGTCAGCACATCTATTCACACGTAACCATAAGAATTATGTGCAAAGTCCCCTCAGACCCCTCTTTCACTCACACCCACTGTAAATTAGGTGATGCCTGCTTTATGATTTCTTTGATTAACTCAGAAGTGACACAAATTAGATTTGTGGCAAATTGCACTTTAGCAAGAAACAGACTTTAAATATTTAAATAAAGGAGGGAAAACAATTTGCATCCTCTTATTCATCCTGGTGATATTTACACCCCCTCAGCCTCTACCCGCCCCAGACTGTATCTGTAAATGGAGGCATATGGAGACATTTACTATATGAAGGCCATGGTGCAGTCGTGGTTTAAATATTATTATTCTTCCTTGATGTCTCTGAAAAAGGCTAAGATGCTCCTGGCTTAGTTTCAGGAAGCTCTGCTTTCTAAGAAATGGAACTTCGCCACTCAACAGCCGGTCACACAATTGGAAGCCATGCGTTGTCCTGCAAGGCCATGCTGTGGGCAGCACAGGTATTCCCAAGTATCACTTGGCTCCTTGAACAAAGTGGTCTGTATATACTCAGAAACACTCTCCTCTTGTTTGCTTAGGAGGTTAAAATGTATTTGAGCATTTCTATTTAAAACATACTTAGTTACAACATCATAAAAATAATTTCTGGATACGGGCAAGATCGGTGGGGGGGGTGGTTAGCGCCATCAGAAGAAGCTTTTCTGTGTAAGGAGGATGGTGAGGGCAAAGCTACCTGAGAAATCTGAGTGAGAGGTGTTTTGTGTCGCGCAAAACAAGCATGCAGCAGACACAGGAGAGAATTCATTACACCAAGGCCGTGGAGGGTGCTATTTAAAATGCCTTGTCTGGAGCTTGTTCAATAAGCCCTTGAGTTGTTGCCCCTTCCTCCCCCCTGCTTTTCCTGTGGCATTCCCAAGCCCCTTACGGCAGTGAGATTCACTTCCATCTGGGCATTTGTCTCTGTCTGCAGTCAGCTCTACCACTCTTTTCGGCTGATTCCTGTGAAAAACAGTTCACTGTATCACATGCAGTTAAGCAGCTTTCCATCTCAGAGCTTGCCGTTTGGTGACTTAAGCCACGAGAAAGAAACCCAAATCTGTCCTTTAGTGTCGTTGGCATAATGAATGTCCTCTTTGTTTATCATGCTTTGTGGAATATTTTAGATACAGGAGCTCTGGGTCAGATGGCCTGGGTTCAGACAGTGATGAATTTGGTTGTGCATTTCAGTCTTTATGTGAGTGTCTGTGAGCGTCTTACTCTAACATCACAGGCTCTTTTGCAGTCCAGTGTGTTTTCATTGTTTTATTAATTATATGTCAATTGGCACAATGCAGTTCAACCTATCAGAGCATATGGCCAATTCAATTGCCCCAGCAGACACCTAATTATCCCTGAAAATGTGTTCTGACAGATATAGTTGTTGTCTGCACTTTCCATTCGTTCTGAATACCAATGGCTTTTGTTATAATTACCCTAATTGCACTGTAAAATTCAGTCACTTGCTTATTAAATGGAACACTCTTAGAAAAAGAGACAACAAGAATCAAAGCTAGTTGTTAAAATTTTTAAAAATAAATCTAAGAGGCAACTCTATTTATAAGGTATACATAGGTTCAGTGCATATACCAGCCAACAGAATGTTATGTAAATAACATTTGAGAAAGGAAATTAAAACAAAAAGAAAGAAAGAGCAGCTCCTAACATCTGGAAATTGGCCTGGCACTCACAGAAGGACTGTGTTACCCTCCTGTTGGATATAAACAAGTTCATAGAAAACTGAATTACTCTGATGCTACATATGATACAGTGAGACAAAACAAGGCCACTTTATAATTTTGTCTAAACATGGGCAAAAAAGAAGGTCGCAGCTATGAACTGTGTCCCCACCAAATTCATATGTTGAAATCCTACTCTCAGTGTGATGGTACCAGGAGGTGGGTCTTTTGGAGGTTTTTGGTTCTTGGGAGTAGAGCCCTCATGAATGGGATTGGTGTCCCCAGAGTGCTCTGTCAGTCTCTTTCCACTCTGTGAGGACACAGTGAGAAATCGGTATTCTACAGCCCAGAAGAGGGCTCTCACCAGATCTTGACCATCCTGGTACCTTAATCTTGGACTTCCCAGCCTCCAGAACTGTGAGAAATAAATTTCTGCTGCTTTAAGCCACCCAGTCTGTGGCATTCTGCTCTAGCATCCCAAAGTGACTGAGAAAGTCAATATGCCACCCACAGAACACCAAACACACCCTTTTTGTTTGCCAAGTGAGTGACTGTTACTTCTTTATCTAATCATAGAATCACCCCAGCTTACTGATAGGATCCAATCTACAGCAAGTCCCTTGATCCTACCCTGAATCACCTAACCAAAATCTACATACTGTGTATCTGTGTAGCTTCATTTTAACGCTTTCTTACAGAGACACCCACTATTCTCCGTGGCACATGCTCATCTTTGCTGCAGCAAGTACTAAACCCAAATTATTCAACTGCTGGTCAGTTCCTGGAGATCTTCAGCTTAGTTCAAATGTTAAAAATAGAATTTAATTAGAAGTCTATATCATTCTCAAATTTCTTGAGTTTCCTCATTGAAGGTAAAACTGCACAATTTTGTCAGCAATTTCTTCTCATTTTTGGGAAAATGCCTCTGGCTGCTTTCAAGATTTTTTCTTTGTCTATAGTTTCCAGAAGTTTAATTATGCTGTGTTTTGGTGTAGGTTTATTTGGCTTTTCCTATTTGGATTTTCTCAACTTCTTGAATCTGTGATTGTATATCTTTTCCGTATTTTGGAAATTTTCAGTCATTTTTTCAAATACTCTATTAGTCTCATCCTCTCTCCCCTCTCTTTTGGGTTCTGAAAATAAATATTTTGGGTCTTTTGTTGTTGTCCCACAGGTCCCTGAATCTCTGCTCCATTTTCTAGTAAGTCTATTTTCTCTTTGTTATTCAGATTGGGTGAACTCTGTTGATTTGTCCTCAAGTTCATCCTCTGTCATTTCCAGTCTGCTACAGACCCCATCCAGTGAGTTTTTTAAATTTGCATTTTTCAGCTCTATAATTTCACTTGGTTCTTTCTTATGACTTCTATTTTATTGATGAGATTTTCTGTATTTTCATTTGTTTTCAGAGGAAGTGTGATAGATTGTGGAAGTTGTTGTGATGGCTACTTTGAAATCCTTGTCAGATGAATCCAACATGTGATTTATCATAGGGCTGTTGTCAACTGATTGATTGATTTTTTTTTTTTCCCCATTCAAGTTGTGATTTTCTTGGTTCTGGTATGACAGGTGAATTTTGACTATATCCTAGACATTTTGCTTACTCTGTTAGGAGACTCCGATATTATTTAGGTGGCTTATTTTGGTAGGCATCCACTCTGCGCAGGTTTAGCATGCAGGTCCTAAACTGCTTCTGAGGGCTGCGGTTCCAGTGGTAGTTTACTTTTTATTGTATTAAGGGTGTTGCTTTATTTTATCTGTTTGGTTTATGTGATACCACTTGAGCCCTTCTAGTCCCTGCCAGTGCTGCCCAATGGAGCAAAAAGGATTTCCTCAGAAAACTAAAAGTTCTATAATTTTACAAACATGAAGAGAGATTTCACCTAAAAGAATATGCCAATGGCAAATAAACACATGAAAAAATGTCCAACATTTTTAGGCATTAAGGAAATGCAAATTAAAACCACGATGAGAAAATACTACATATGTATTAGAATGGCTAAAATGACAGGTTGTGACAACACCACATGTTTACAAGGATGCAAAAAAAACTAAATATACGTACATTGTCGATGGGAATCAAAAATGTGTAGCCATTCTGGAAAACCGTTTAGCAGATTTATATAAAATTAAGCCTGTAAATGTCATACATCCCAGCAATTCCACGCTTTATCATTTATCCCACGAATACTACTCTGCAATAAAAACGTGAACTGCTAGTATTCAGCAACGTGGATCTGCAGGGAATTATTTTGAGTGAATAGAGCCAATCCCAAGAAGTTATACACCACACAATTCCTTTCATATAGCATTCTTGAAATGACAAATGTATGGAAATGGAGAACAGATTGGTGTTGCCAGGGACTGGGGCAGGGAGAGGAGGGGAGACAGGCATGGCAGCAGGAGGCTGAGAGGAGGGATCCTTGTAGGACAGGGTTCCCTGTCTGGACAGCATCGGCGTCAGTGTTCTGCACTGCACGCTAGTTTTGTAGGGTATTGCCACCGACTCTCTCTGTAATAAACTTTAGAACTACATGTTCTGCATTGAACTCGAGATGAAAAGCTTAATTAAAATATCAAGGCCACATCTTCACCTCAGTTACTGATAAGGGACAGATTGGTGGGAAAATCCATGTAAATAAAATGTGTGCCTAGACTTTTCTTTAGGTTTACCAGTTCAAGCTAATTATGCTAACATATGTATGCTCACTTACACTCATGATACCACCTTGACTGCTTTGTAGTGATGAATAAGTTTTAATATAAGCATCCTTCTATTGGAAATGTATAAAGTGCTTGTCTTGGTAATAATCACCATTAATAAGTGATTAGATTTTCTTTTCCTTATTCTTGCCTTTTTCACATTACCTCTGTTTATCAGCATCTGGAAATGTATGCAGAATGTATATACTAGAATTTCCAAATTCATTAGAGAAATAGAAAAGGGATTCAGGTACAGGAAAAAAAGAGTGGTTAGGGAAGATTCTTTACCACTTTTCACTATATAAGTACAGCCATCTCAATTAAACAGCCATGAACTCCTCCCCATATAGGTATCAGTTACAAGTTAGGAATTATTGTGGATAGCTTTAAAACCATGCTCAAATATGAGGCTGCAGTACTACAATAGTAATGTAAACTCTGAGCTTCATTATAAAAATATCAAAAACAAATTTTTAAAAATATATTCAGACCAGTCATAGTATGTCTGCATGTGGTATATTCTGTAAAGTTTCAGTTACCACAAATCCTAACTGATGTTACCGAACCAAACGTGGGTCCACTCTCCTGTCTCTGATCCTCAGCTTTCTAGTAAATTTACTATTGTCTAAGTAAGCTTATTACTTCCTAAAACTTGGAATAACAAAATAAAGCAATAAGATAGAGATTTTTACAGCCCCTGTGAATGATGCTACAACAATATTATAAGCTCTCCCGATGAAACTAGCATAATTCTCTCTTCATGGCCTTATGTAGGCCCATTGCTCCACTAGGGATAGTAATAAATCTATATGATGTTCTCGACTGCTGCATTTTCAATTTGGGTACCTGATTTATCCGACAGATACAATAATACACATTTAGAAACACAGTTCCCAAGCGACTTAAAATATGCTGAGGAGTTTTTATGCATATGCTATTCAAATTGAAGTCAGCAATAACTTCCACTCTATATATTTTTTTTCACTTCTTATCATTTCCTTTTATGATGGATTTGAGAGACTCCCCAAATATGATGAGTTCAAAGCTAAAATGAGAGTGACACTAAGGAAGGGGCTTTGGGGAAAATGGAGAAGCAAGCATGTTTGCACACTTCAGTTATGCATTATGGTTTATTTAGCTTCCAAATCAGCCTCCACCAGCGGTGGCCAGGGTCAGCTGTGGGTGTCAGTGGGACTGGTTCCAGTAATGGCCTGTCTCCTCCAGCAGGGCAGCACTGTGACCCAGAGCCTAGGCAGGAGCCTGACAGAAAGAAGCCTGCAGGATGCTCAGACGTTCATTCAGATGTGCGAGACGGTGCAGCCAGTGACCACGGTGCATCCTTCCCGGAGGTTAACAGCCACTTTTCCCATGTGACTGTGGGTGTGGAACAGGGCCAGACTGTGCTCACCGTATCATCTGTTTGGCCACAGGTTGGAGCTCTTCCCTCTCTAAGGAGTTTTCTACCAACTTCTGATTTGAGGTTTAAAATTCCAAACATGTGATTTCAATGCCAAGATTTGGGTCTGCCTTTTTTCTTGACAAGCAGTAAAATACACAGTGCTCCATTATCTTCATCTTCTGCGCTACTTGTAGGAAATCTTAATTTTTCTTTTTTTTTTTTATGCTTTGTTTACTTTAATTGCAAAGACAATACTTAGTACCTTTGCTAGTGCTTCTTAACTTTTCATAATATAAGCCATTTTTCATGATTGTTTGAATGTAATTTTAATGTAATTTTGTGTAATTTAAGACAATAGAGCATTTGTCAGATGACATTTTTAAGTGAAATAGAATCCTGTGTTTGTCATGATGATTTCTTGTTGGCTCAAAGATAATATAGCAAAATATTTTTGTTGTAGAATGGTACATCAAAGCATTCTTGGAACTATTCCCTTGGTATTTATTCCCTTAGGAAAAAGTAATATTTTGTTATAAATCTAGGGGGAAATACTCATTAAGTATGACAACTAGACCTGTTCAATTTCCAAATAACTTATTGCAGTAGTACATTAAGTAATGCAGTAATGTCCCATCTCTGCTAATTACACATACAGCTCAAGGTACTGGAGGGCAGCTGCAGGGGGCTCCTTGTAGTTCTGTGTCCTCACCTATCTTTTCCCTTCCTGTGGTCCTCCATGCTGGACACCCTTGGCCTGGAATTTTACCCACTCCCTCCCCATCCCCATCAATTCTTTGCCAAGCAAACAACCTATTCATTCTTCACGTTCAGTATAATTGGCACTTTCTCAAACAAAATATCCTTTATTTTATCCTAATAATCATTTATATTCCTTGATAAAACTTCTCATTTTGTAATTATGCCTTTATCAGTTTATTTTATTCATTGAGTCACTAAAATTTATTGAATTTTTACTATTTTGTGGTTCATCTGAGCACTGATAAGTAAGATGGTGAATAGACAGGCAGCAACGTACTCTCGTGGAGCTTACATTCAATGGGGACAGCAGATAATGAACCAACCAATAACTCTTTCCATGACAGTGGCCATTTGAAGATGATGTTTGTTTCTATTACGTTTCTAATGACATGATTTTGGAAGCTTCTAATGATGTGTAATGAAACTGGATTTGTAGTTTAATTCTAGAAGAGTCAACTTGTTCAATCAAAACCTGCCTACAAAGGTGTATGTATATACATATATATATATTTTTAAGGTGTATAAAGATTTTTATTCCATTTAATATGTTTGAACAGAATCTAAATCTGGTTCTGTTGCCCAAATTACAGACTTCTAAATGAAATTATCAACAACATTGTTTGCTTTTTAAACAGTACAACCATCTGGAAGCTTGAATGCTGTGACTGTTCTGAAGGATCTCATGACTGGACCAGCCTTCTTCCTGAACTCTTTAGTGAGGGTATTACTCAGGCCTCAGTAGCAGCAAGGATCCCAGGCTGTCTTATCATGTCTGGGGCTGCAATGGGGTCTTCCACAGGCTTGTTTTTTGTTTGTTTACTTTTTTTTCAATTCATAGCTATTTACAAATCAAAATTACGTGGCATACATAATCAAGATGTTGCTAATTCAAATCAGAGTTAGAATTTGCAGTGAAAGTGCCCATACATACATAGAACCCTTCTGCAGGTTCTATTTCTCATTAGTAAAATTGTTTGTTAAACTCAGGGAGAAGAGGTGTTTACAGAGAGTGAAGGTACCTTCTAGCAGGGCAGAACTGTGGATGCACAGAGTTTTAGATTCCGTCTCCAAACCATTTGTAGTGACTCAGGACAGGCACATAAGAAGTTCTGGAAGCTGAATTCCCAAACAGCTTTTTATGATTGTTTAGACTAGCTTGACAATTCTAACTTTATCACCTCTACAAATTAAAAGTTTTTTGTCTTAACTAACTTCTCGATCTTTTCATTTTAATGATTACAGCATTTTTAATATTTTTTGAAAAAAATACCCTAAAAGAATCAGTTTGATATCTTGGGTTAGGACTTTAGAAAAGGTATCCAAGTTTGGAGACAAGTTATTTTCTCACAGTTTAATTTACTTGAACAAACGCAAATTGGAGAAACCTTGCAGATGACCATTTAAAAAGTTGGTCTATTTTATTTGTCTGTATTACCAAGGAATCAAAGTGATTGTGATGAATTTTATGGTGCATCTCACAGCTCATGCAGCATTTCCTTGCTGCTCACCATCAAGCTGAGTCAAACAGCCTTTCCCAAACACATTCTGGGCCCATTTTCTTGCAGCCCCCACATCTCTGTGCTGTTAGAAATCCAGCCAGGATTAAGCACATTACCTGGGCCCTGTCTGTGTAAATATTATTTTGACTTCTTTGAAGTTCTTCCCAGAGCAGGAGGCAAAATAGTAAATGGTGACTCTTGGAGAGAGCTGATGACTGGTGTTCTATAAATGACCGAGTCTTATATCCAACTAGCTGCTCAGTTCCTCTTAGCAAACAAAAAAGTCAAGTTGTGTTGACCACTTGAGTATCATGGGGATTGTCTCCTTACTTGACTTACAGAACACCATCTGTTCTGATTCTTCCCCTCCCTCTGTGACTGTTCTGCTGGTTCCGCTTCATCTGCCTGCCTGTCCCCACTATAAATGGCTATTTCTTGAGCTCTGTGTGTGGCCATGGTTAAGCAGGCTTTCATGAGTCATGAGCAGTATGTTGGGTCAGTGAAGAAGGATGAAGTCTGGAATCCAGGAAAGTCACCTTGCCTTTGTTGGTCGACCAGACAGCAGTGAGTGATTGGGATTCCAAGTTGCCTTTTGTCCCCAGTCACCATTTGTTGCCATCTTGTGTCCATGTTAGTATCTATTAGGATAAAAGTATAACTATGTGATTGTGTTGGGATAAATGGTTTCAAGAACAGAAGCAGTCTTTTACTATGTTTTTAACTCCATTACACCCAATTGAAAACGATATGAATTATGGTAGACTTTGCCTTATAGTAATAAACAATCCAGCAATATTTTACTTTGACACATGAAGTTCTACATCTTAAAATATAACATAATAAATCTCAAATCTACCATTCCATACTTTGGCTACTGAGACACTTCACTCTGATAGTATTTACTTTGCAGTAGAGGTTAGCCTAAAATGCAGTTGCCTTGAACTCCAGACAGAGAGACTTTAATTAGTAAAGTAAAAAAGGTCAGTTATGCAGTGACCCTGAATACATACCTCTCTGCCTTGCTGCAGCACACATTATACATTCAATAAATAATTAAAATAAAATTATGTTGCGCTTGGGTGTTCTGGCTAACCTTTAAGCTTAAAGGTTTTGTTGACTATCAGGAAATGGGCTCCATTGTGTTAATTTAAAATAATATGATGCAAAGGGCTAATTACACCATATGGAAAACGAAACAAAACAAGACCATGAAGTGGGGAGTTGAGTGGCATCAGTTCACAGCTTAAATAAAATGCCTTCGTGGGTTGCATGTTGATCAGTAGCCACAAAGCCTTGCTTCTTTAAAGTTCTTGGAAATAAGAACATAATCTTTCCTTATCATTTAATCACTCTCTTTTCTATTTAGAACTTTGGTGCTAAGAGTAAATAGGCTTTTTAGGACTTCTCAGATGCTGCAGAATTGGGGAAATCTGTGGAAAGAACATGAATTTTGGCTGGTTTATTACTAAATTTGGCATGTTGAAAGTGTCAAACGAAGTTGGATATGTTGATAAAAATATATTCACATTAATTCCTGTATGGATATAAAATTATAGACAGCCACCTCTGCTTTCTAGATGCATGCAAATAGCTGACAACTTGACACAGAAAATAACTTGTAAGTTATATAACTTATAACTTAAAAATTATATGCAGAAAAATAGGAATTATATTAAATATGAAAGTAAAAATATTTGACAGCTGAGATAATAAAAGGATAATATACTTACACTGACCTTCATAGTTTTTAAGGTACAAATTCATCTGAGTTTAGCAATATCCTTTCAGTTCCACAGAACTGAATTTTACTAGCACAAACATCAAGATACGTGTAACATACAGTACAGACAAGTGAGCAGTGGAGCTGAAGTCAGGCCTGCTTATCCTCACTCCTGATGAATTTAGACTAAACAGTACTGGGCCCTGGTGTGATTAATATTATTAGTTATATAATTAATAAATATTAATTACATAATTTACTTTACTGTTTTATTAAGCTCTTTACTGCTCATACCTTAGTCTTCTTGATATATGTTAAAACCAATAAAAGTACTAGTGAAAATAATAACAATGATAATTATAAAAATAAAATGGAGCTCTGTTTCCCTAAATTAAGACATGAGATGTTAAGTGATAAAAGTTTTAATGCCATAGGGCATTTTTACTCTATGCTTTAACTTATACTGAATAATTTTTTTTAAATATCACTTGGAATCTAGAATCTAGAAAGGATTACTTCTTTTTTTAAGATCTGCTTTCCTGGTAACTTTCAAATGAGCATGCAGTATTATTAACTATAGTTTAAGGTTAATTTTTTAAAGTAAGTCAATAACAGAAAAAGTCATAGTTAGAACAATACTCTGTGATCAAGACAGTTATGAACATAGTAAATAGCCCTCAAGAATGATATAAAATACTTGGTGATCTATTTTTCATTAAGTGGAACTTAAGTTTTATTTTTCCACTAGGTACAATTTTTTTTAATTTCTAAGCACTCTAACTTAAAATGATAGTGCACTGAATTGAGATAGGAAAAGAAAAGTCTGTCAAAAAAGTACAGCTAATGTCCAAATGGAAATAAGAATTACTTCCTTTTAACTGTTTGGGTACATTTTCCTAAATCAATCTTCCCTCTGTTTTCTAATCTAAGTCATTTAAAAAACTGAAAGTAAGTTTCTATTTAAATAATATCAAATACCAGTTTTATTCAGTATGCTTAAGAAAAGCTTATATACAGATTTTTTTTAAAGTAGCTATAACTAAAAAGTCTAAATAATTGTGTCTACAAATGCTAAAAGGCATTGTGCAGAGACAGTTAATACAGCAGGCCTGAGACTGCGATCCTTAGAAGGACCTGCTTGTCAAGTTTGCGCTTTGTGGGCTTCTGGGAACTTGAATGGTGAACAGTGGCCTACACTGATACAGAACTTTTCCTAAGTGATGATGTGCCTAGACCGTTTATGCAAACAATGTAGTTTATGCTGATCTGCTTTCCTTCTGGGAGACTAAAATTTTCGATGCATGGTAGTGGAGGGTGCCTATGAGTCCCCCCAAAACGTGGTCACTGAGTCTCTAAAGAGCTTCCTTGTTAGAGGACACATTACATATTATGACAGCTCATTGCTGGAGGAATTAACCTTGTCTTGTGTGACTCCATTGGGAGAGGCCTTGGAATTTTGTGCCTGGTTTCCCCCAGATCTCGTCCCCATGTGTCCTTTCCCCTTGTCCTTTGTAGCTGTCATTGTAATAAGTCTTAGTTACGAGTATAACTGTATGCTGAGTCATGTGAGTTCTTTTAACAAATCACTGAACCTGTGGATGATTTTGGAGACCCTGGACACAGGCACAAGAATGGAAAGTGATTGTGTTTCTTCTTAAAGTAAAAATTCTAACTTACACATATAGGATCAATAATTTTTAGAATTCCCACATGTTATTAGTTTTTAAAATATTGCTCACATATATCATTTATCACATCAAGGAAAGTATCAGTATATCACTGGGACAGTCTTGGTCACTAAAGGAAACATCACTGAGACCATCAGTTACTAAGGAAGAAATTCATTTGTCAAGGTGGGCAGTATAGTTTGTGTTTTGTATAATATTTTTTTTAAACTGTGATTGCAGCTTGTATTTAAAAACAATGCTAGAATGCAGAATTAGTTGATAAGCATGACAAAAAGGGCAATTAAATGGCAGTTAATGTTTTGAGTGATTTGGTAATGTTAACTGTGCTAACAGCTATATATGCATTATCTCATGTAATCTTCTAAGCAGCTTCCAAGTTATGCACTAATATAATCTCCAAGTTACAAGTGAGGATATTGAGATTAGGAGGGGTTATGTGACTTGCAAATACTAGTTACCTAGTCAGTGGCAAAGGCAAGTCTCCACACCAAGCCATTGAACTGCGCAGCTCCCAAGCCCAACCACTGTAATTAATTGTCCCACATTATAAGCTGGTCATGGCAGCCAATGGAGATACTGTTCATGCAGACAGGCTTGTGTTTATGTCTATCATCAGTAGATAGAAGGGCTGCTTCTCTACCTCGAGTCTCATGATGCCTGTCTGCTATTAGGGAAAGTTAATGGAGTGAGGTTACTTGACCTTTAGTTTGGAAGCGCGGAGCATGGTGGAAATGTGTGGAGACTCTTGCTACCTTAAATTTCACTACCTCCATCTCAGGAGTGTAAAATGCCAAATGTCTATCACCTCTTCTTTTCATCATTCCCAACCCCAGAAATGGCTGATGAGGGGTAATTGGTGGGAAGAAGAATGAATTGCTCCTTAATTTTACCTCCACATCAATTCCTGAGTTATGTGAAACCATTTTCTCTTACTGTTCTTACAAAGTATTCGTGACTTCTAAGGAAGAAAATTAACTTCTCTTTTATTAAACTGCTCTTAAATTTCATTTTCTCCAAGTATCTTCTGTTTGGTTTTGGAAAAAAGTCATCTCCAACATTGTTTAGATGATTTAGAGGACACCATCAAGGTGCTTCTGAGGATGTAAAAATTACTCAAGAGCAGCATAAAAACCCATAAAAATGGGATGTATAATTTTGCCTAATCATTGTAAGTGTTCTCTTTAGGTAATATTTCTCTTCACATTTGATTTCTTTTCAGATGCTTGAGTACTTTTTTCCCTCAACTTTAATCATGAATAATTTACAAATATAATTGTTTACATTTAAAATGTACAATGTGATTTGAGGTATTTTTGAAAGGGAGCAGAATTTACCACCTCAAAATATGCCTTTCTGGCATAATGATTATTTTAGGCTGATTATTTTTAAGAAACAATAGACATAGAAGCTCTGAAAAATGAGTATGTTACCCTTTTGTAAATGATATTTTCACTTCTGAGTAGAAGTTACCCAACCCTCTCATCCCCACCAAGTATCTTTTTTTTAATCTTCAGTTAGAAATGTTACTTAAGGTGGTGACTTGGGCCATTTCAGGAAATTATTCAGTTTTCCTCAGTATCTCCCATGTATTCAGGAGCTGTACATGTTGTGAAACTTCTGTTTGTTTTTCTCCTGTTAATCTATCTTTTATTATAGTAGGTGTCTCAGGCAAGAACGTAGTAAGGGAGAAGAAAAATTATTCTTCTTCCCCCATACTTTTAATGACTAATCTATTGGCTCTGAGTTTTGGGGACTCTGACAAACATTTTCTGAAAAGGGAAATAAGATTAAAGCAGGTCTAGAAATGAAATGTGGAAATCTGAGTCTCAACGTTTTGCTAGTTTACCATGTCAGTTTCTCATCAATGTTTTCTTCTCTGGAAATCATTCAGCCTCTCCCAAATTGTTTCTGTAGCCAACACCATGGGGTCCACAAGATTATTCTTTCCCTCTTGAATTGTCTTGGCACTTCTATCAAAAATCAATTGACCATAAATGTGGGGGGTTACTTCTAGACTTTCAATTATATCCATTGATCTATATGTCTATTCTTATTCTAATACAACATTGTCTTGATTACTATAGCTTTATAGTAAGTTTTTAAAGTGGAAAATATGAGTCCTTCAACTTTGTTCCTTTTCAAGCCTTCTTTGTATTTCCATATGAATTTTAGGATATGCTTGTCAGTTTCTGTAAAAATGCCAGCTGAGATTTTGGTAAGAATTGCATTGAATCCCTAGATCAATTTGGGAAGTATTGCCATCTTAACATTATTAAGACTTCTGATCCATGAACATGGGATATCTTTCCATTTATTTAGGTCTTCTTTGTTTCAACAGTACTTTCTAATTTTTAGAGTATAACATTTACATTCCTTTTATTAAATTTGTTTCTAAGAATTTTATTTTTTGATGCTATTATAAATGAAAATTTTTCTTAATTTCGTATTTAGATGGTTCCTTGCAAGTGTATAGAAATACAGTTGTGAGCTTATATATCACAACCATGCTGAACTCTTTTATTAGTTCTAATAGTTTTTTTTTTAGCAAATTCCTTGGGATTTTTCATATATAAGATCCTGCTACCTGTAAATAAAGATAATATTTCTTCTTTCTTTCCCATTTGTATAACTTTTATTTAATATTCTTGCCTAACTGCCCTGCTAGACCTCCAATACAATGTTGACTAGAAATAATGAGAGTAGACATGCTTGTCTTGTTCCTGATATTATGAGGAAAGTATCAGTCTTTCACCATTAAGCGTGACATTATTTAATTTTAATCTTTTTTTTAATATATACTCTTTATCAGATTAAGGAAGTTTCTCTCTATTTCTAATTTGCCAAGTGTTTTCATCATGAAGGGCTGTTGAATTTTGTCAAATAATTTTTTCTGTATAAATTGACATGCTTGTTTCTTTGTCTCTATTAATATGGCATATTACATTAATTAATTTTTAGATGTTATATCTACCTTGCATTCCTCAGATAAATCACACTTGGTCATGGTGTATAGTCCTTTTTAGATGTCACTGCATTTGGTTTGCTGGCATTTTGCTGAGAATTTTTGTGTCTATATTCATAAGAGTTATTTGTCTGTAGTTTTCTTCAGATGTCTTTGGTTTTGGTATCAGCTATCATTTCTTTCTAAATAAACCTACATGGAGGAGATGGGAGTTGAGGATTCCCTTAAATAACAAAAGAAAGAGATTTGATAGACCCAGGAATGGAAGAGTGATGTGTAACCATTAATGTTATTGTTCCCACTTGAAATTTGCTAGAATAAGTGAGTCTTCTTCAAATCATCAAGGATTAGTTAATACATTTGCAGTTTCCTTTCCACTAGGATGCCTACAGTAAAGTGTGATTTGGAAAAACAGCTTTATAGTGGTGCAGTGATTAACAGTGGCCAAATCTAAAACTAAACCTTTCCTGGGCATGTGGAAAACAGTATTTTTATCTTGGATATATATCATCATAAGAATTCATATATTTTCCCTTCCCCCCTTTTTTCTTCCTCCCTTTCTCCTTTTTTTCTTTCTCTTTTTCTTCCTTCCTTCCTATCTTTCTTTCTTCTCAGTTAAAAAAAAATTGGAGCAGAATAATCCACAGTAATATAATAAACCGACCATTTTTAAAGTTGGTTTATAATACTTTTATTCTTTTTGGAACCATGTAATTATTAGCCAAAATATATTTTACACAATTTCTATCTTATTATTTTTAAATGAATTTATCCTTACTAAAAGGCATTGCTGAGGATCTTATTGGATAATCCTTAATTGTCACAAACATTATTAGCAGATTAGTAGAATGCTTAGGATGGGTACAGCTAATGTCTCTGAGAGCAGCTGTGCGATGAGAAGCACTGTTCATATATGATTCTCTCAGATTTACCCTTTAGATTAAGTAAGTACCTCCTCAGAGAAGCTGAGGGCATGAACTTTGCTAATGAGACATTTATGGGAAATCAATGCAGTCTTTACTTAACCAACTACCTGAAAATAAGAATACCTGACATTATAATTATGAAGGAACTTATCCTTGGAGACCAAATAAAAATCAATATGAAGAAAAAGTATTTTTCATTTTTCCATGTTGGCCAACCCTCGTAAGTGCTAAGTAATTGCTGGATAGTCGGGATGGGTAGAAAGGGGTTGTTCATCCATCTCTCATCCATCATTGTCATCATCACTGGCATTATTTCAGCTAACCCATGGTAGGGGAAAAAAACTTGATATTTAAGTGCGTTCAGTGCACACTTTTGATCTCTGAAGCCTGCTAAACCTAAAATATGCTTAACATTTGGGGACAATTTTAAAATTAAAACAATGTTCAGATAATAGTCCTAATTACTTGCTTTGAATCCAAATCCTGAGCCCCAGAAGAATATAATAAAACTAATTAAATACATTCAGAACTAAAATTGAGAAAGAGGAAAAGGAAATTGAGGTAAGAAAGTAGGTTTCTTTCTTGAACCAGAAAATATGTGTAAACATTTCTACATTTTGAGGATAAGATACTGAGTCTTGCCTATAATCGATAAGAGGCACTTTAATGCTGATTTGAGCCCAGTAAAAGTTGGTTTAACTTATCTCACAAATAAGTTTAAAGGCTTTTATGTACAATATTTTTCATGTAATTTTGTCAATGTTAAAATCTCTAATAATTAATTATTTGAATGCTTAAATATCTTTCTAGAACTTTGGAGAAGAAACTATGATCCTGAGTGTTATGAGTATTCCCTAACCTTAATTAGTGAGATTTAGAGCTTCATTTTGAGACTCACTGATATGAACATTTAATTAATTTTAAAGTCTGACGACCATAGCAAAGGAACACTGGCTTAAAGTGAAAAAAAAGAAAGCCAACCACGGAGGCCTTGGCTTGTCTTTGGTAAACTAGATCCTTAAAGCAATCTTCACAGTGAGCTACTGCTCTTTGAGTTAAACTACAGTTTTCTCCTTTCAGTTAAAAATGTGTTGATTACACAGTATTGGCTTTTAAAAAATATTTGTGGGAAGCCTTGACTCGATAAAAGCCTGTTGTCCTGGTATTTATTGAACTGCTGACCTGTGATGATTCACCTGCAGCTTGGCTTCAAGACCCTCTGACTTTCAAAGCTAGGGTCCCTTAACCTGTACCTTTGGACCCTCAGATTCTGGGGCCTTCCTGCCTTGAGCACCGAGTGTTCCAGGAACATGAGGGCTTGGGCCCAGTGCCAGCTCATCTTGCCCTGGCTGAGCTCTGACCTCTCACCCAGTTTTAGTGCCTAGCCTTTGACATCTTCTCTGGTGATCTGTGATCCAATCTTTTCTCCAGCGTTTGGCCATGAAATCCTCCTCCTTCTCACCAGCATCATGGGAATGACTTAAGCACAATAAGTGCTTCCTGTAGTCTAGGAACTGTGATAAGCACTTTTCATAAAGTAGCTCCTAGGGTTTAATAAAATGACAGATGGTCAACATGTCTCAAAGCTTCTTCATCACCGACATTATTAGCATCTTTGATAATGTGTACTAAAATCAATAACCTCTAATTGTTGGTCAAAGAACTATCCTAGACCATTTGTGTTAGATTCACCTAGAATTTGTGTTCATGATGTTGTTCCCCAAGACCCAGAGCAAAGCTCCTGAATCCCAGTCTCAGAGGTTGGACTTGAAATTTCTATTTTAGCAATTTCCCTGAGTAACCATTACAGTCATTAAACTTTGAGAACTAGTCTGCTTAGTATAGATCTCCCATCATGTCTATTGTTTTCAAATTTCTTCTCCCATATCCACCTCACTTCAGATTTTCACCTCTCTGGTAACTTTCAGTTGAATGGGCACTAAGAAGGGTATACAGAAATTTATGGGCAACTTGTGTACCCTGGACACCTCAAGTTGTCAAAAATAAGTGATGGAATTTTAATGTGATTATTCTTGTGCTATTCCTTAGTAATAACCAGGAAGATTGAAAGATAAATATTCTGGCCTGAGCTTAACAATTGACTTCTGAGGCATACTTTTAGAATTTTGAAATCTTCATGTATTAATTCAGTAAACCTTCACTGATAGTCTGCCATGTGCTGAAAAAATAAAGGAATCATGAATGAGAATAAGACTCAGTGCTTGACCTCCAGGGAAGCCCACACCATATAACCAAAGACAAACACTTTCCCTACAGTCTGACACAATGCACTATTTTAGCTGAAGAAAGAATAACCTCCAGTGAGCCCAGAGATCTGGGAACACTGAACTGCCCTGGGAGAGTCAGGAACACCCACAGTGGAGAGGCATGGGGGCTGGCTCTTAGAAGATATGGGGATGGTTTCCTGGTGGAGAAGGTTTGGAAGGATCTTCCTCGGAGAAGGTGCAAACTGTGCAAAATGTAACTCTAGAAATGCATGGGATGCTCTGGAAAGGATGAGAAATTTAAGTTAGCTAGAGTTGTGAGTGGAGAGGTATATGAAGCTGAAAGGTAAGATGGGTCAGGATGAGAATTTTATTCTAACAAATGAATTCAGGAGTTCTGCTGCGTGGACAGATTTGGGCTGAGGAGAGGTACTGGGCTCAGTTTTGGATATGATGAGTTCCAGTGACAGGTGGTAGGTCTGAAAGTTGGTTGGAAATCCTTCTCTGAAGCCAGAGGGAAAGGTTTCACTCAGTAACAGAGACCTCAGATTGGCTTTGAAACCATAGGAGTGAATGAGATCATACCTGAAAAAAAACGTGAAAAGTCAAGCTACCAAATAGCTTGGAATCTCAGCCACTAGTTCATAATTAGTATAATATAGCATTTCAGAAAAATGACAAATTAATTTTCTTATTCCATTGAGTAGACAGCTCCCTTTTTTCCTTTTAAATTAATGTAGTGTAAAAGTGCTTCACATAGATTTTTCTCAACCACTCCAGCTCACACTAATGGGACCAGACACAGTATAAATTTCACCACTGGGGTGAGAAGGTAATTTAGACTCTGTGTTCCTGCCTGGTAACTGTCAGAGAAGGGCTGCCAACTTTGCCAATGGGGCGGCTGCTTTGTAATTTAGGTACAATAAATCTAAGGCAAGTAATTTCCCTTCAGAACCTTGAATTGCCTCCTTAGCAGAATGATTTTCAGTCTGGTTGGAGTTACATCTAAGCCACAGGCCTAGATGAGGCTTAGAAAGGATACCCAGAGGACTCCGTTGATTGCACTCTTGTTTTAAATACAATTTGGTTTCCATTCACAGGAAATGTAGTGGCAAATTTCTTTTAAGCTATCAGCTTATGATTTAGAGTACTTAAAGGAGTGTTTTGTTTCATTTTGTTTTTCAATGAGGCAGTAGTGGTGGTTGTAATAGAGCCGTCATCTCCCCCTCTGCTTTATTTGTGGCCAGTACTGACAGAGGCAGGGGGCTTGCTTATTTTAGACAGAACTTGAGTAGGGCTTATAATGTATAAACTAAAATTAGTGATGAAATAATAATATCGAATTCTTACATAATGATCCCTGCCTGCCAGGCACTGTCCAAGCCTCCTGTGTAGCTAAGCTCACTGCAAGGCCCCAGCCTGTGAGCTGAGCCCCCGGGTGAGGGAGACCCAGAGATGAGCATGACCTGGAGACAGGAGTCTAACACACAGAGTCCACACACAGAACCACGCATGTGCTCTTGTGCTCTGCTTGAGCATGTGCTGTGTGTCAGGCACTGCTGAAGATGCCAGTGAGATCCCAGGAAATAAAGACGGCTGCGCCCCCCAGCACCTGACTCCCTGGTACGTATATGCCGAGGGTGAGGATACAGGAATATGGTTTAAATTAATACTTTGGGATAAAAGAATGTTGCATATAATTTATGACTAGGATGTTTAAGCTGGCTAACTTATCCTTTTTGAGAAAAAAATAAGCCATTAGTTGAATGTGATGAACAGAGTTAACTAAAATCTCCTTTTTGTGCATACACTAGCCAAGAAGGTCCAGTTTCTTCTTTTAATTCCCCTTTACTATATAAATGTGTTGTTGAGCTCCCCCTGCCAAGACAAGTTGAATTCATTTGTTCAGTTATAACTTAAGAGAAAAACTTTCAAAACATATTAGCTGTCTATTACTTTGGAGTAATGACCAGCTGAATTGATGAACTTTGTAGAATGATCTGTTGCTATGGCAACATGCTACCTAGTGAGTAGAAGAGTATATTTCATCATTATCTGACTGATAATGCTTGGAAAGATAACAGATGCAAATACAAAAGGTTTCCTTTTACTCTGTAGTAACTCTGGGTCCATGAGACAAATGCTTAAAGTGTCTCTCGGATACAGCAGAGCGGAATCAAACGGAGACACACGTAATCCCTATCCAGGCCCTACACAATCTGAAATAAAGTAATTTAGCTTTCTGAGTTAGCAGTCTCAGTCTCCACAATGAATCTCTGCCTTGCTAAAAATAGCCATTGTTAGAGGGGCTGTTTATTCAAAAGTAGGTACAATTTCTGCACAGTATTCAGTACACAGAAAGCTAAAATGTTCCCTTAAACTACAACAAAAGTAAAAGGAGAAATAAAAAGAGAAAAAAAGTCAAAAATTTTTGATCTCTCATGCACTGGTGGTGGGAATATAAAATTGGATAGTCACTCTAGATAATAATTTGGCCGTTTCTAACTAAACTAAACACAGCCCAGCTGTTTCACTCTTGGGCCTGTATCCCAGAGAAATGAAGACATGTCCACATAAAACATGTACATGACTGTTCATAGCAGTTTAATTTGTAATAGCCAAAAGCTGAAAACAACAGTAAATGCCCCACCATAGGTGAATGACTGAGCAAACCTCGGCACCTCCATCCCAGGGAATACCAATCAGCAACATACAGTAATGAACCATTAATACGGGAACAGCTTGCATGGATGACCAGGGCATCATGCTGAGTGGAAAGGCCAAGCACAAAAGGTTCCATGCTGTATGAGTCCATTTATAAAGCATTCTCAAAATGACAAACTTATCAAGTTGGAAAATAGATTAGTGGTTACCATCAATTAGGGATGGTGGAAGAGAGGAAGGTGACACAAAGGAAATATTTGTGGTGATAGAATGATTCTGTGTCTTGGTAACAGTTACATAAAACTACACAAATGACAGTAATTATATAGAACTACGTACACACATTGTATCAATGGGATCTTGGATTTTATATTGTACTAAAATTATGTAACAAGTAACCATTGGAGGGAAACTAGGTGAAGGGTACTCTTACACTCTCTTTGCAGCTTTTTGTAAATGTATAGGGTTTTGAAATAAGAAATTTCTAAAATAAATGAAAGCAAATAGGTTTGGAAGGTTGGCCTTTTTTTTTTTTTTTAATTTCAAAAACTGCGAAATAGAAGCTACACTTCAAAGAAAAGTAGGGACTAGCTTGACCTATAGTTAAGAATCAAACTCCAGAAAGAGAAAGAAAAATACCATATGAGATCGCTCATATATGGAATCTAAAAAAAACCAAAACAAAACATAAATACAAAACAGAAACAGACTCATAGACATAGAATACAAACTTGTGGTTGCCAAGGGGGCGGAGGGTGGGAAGGGACAGGCTGGGATTTCAAAATGTAGAGCAGATAAACAAGATTATACTGTATAGCACAGGGAAATATATACAAGATCTTATGGTAGCTCCCAGCGAAAAAAAATATGACAATGAATATATATATGTTCATATATAACTGAAAAATTGTACTCTACACTGGTATTTGACACAACATTATAAAATGACTATAACTCAATAAAAAATGTTAAAAAAAAAAAAAGAATCAAACTCTACAAAGCAAACAAAGACAGAAACAAAGAACCTTCTCTAATGGTTATGATTGCTTTGCGGCAATCCCAAAGTTTCTACAATGACCCGACAATAATTGCATTCACTCTCACAGGACATCTGTCACTTGCCTTTGAGCAAATTGACATTAGGTGATGCCAGATGGCCAGCTGCACTCACTGACCGGGTAAATGCAATCCATTAGTTAACCTTTGAGGACCACATCATCTTACCTGCAATAGGAGCTCTGGTGCAGGGATGATCAAACATTTATGGAGCTGGAACCTTTTGTTCAAGGGAAATCTTATGACAAGTTTCAATATGTGAAATGCAGTCAAATGAAACTTGTCTTGTAGCTTGTATATACTTCAATTGTTTGGTTGGGAGGCGAGTGCCCAGTTTTCCAGGGCAGCATTGAGACACCTCTGTACATCCCCAAGGCTAGGTCTTCATTGACTAAAACCATAGGCACTGGTCACAAGGCTATCGAGCACTAGAAATGTGGCTAATTTGAACTGAGATGCTCTGTTAAAGTACAAAGTACATCAGATTTCATAGATAGTAAGAAAGAAAGAACTATCTCATTACTTATTTTTTCATAATCATATGTTCAAATGCTGTTTTGTTATACATTGGGTTAAATAAAATTTAGAATTAAAATTAATTTCACCTATTTATTTTTTACTTTTCTTAATGGCTACTGGAAAATTCAAAACTACTTATGTGTATTTTAATGTTTCCATTGGGCAGCGCTGGTCTAGAGAACCTGGCAGCTCCCACCCCAGTCATTAGTGCCTGAAAGTTTTGTGGGGACTTCAGTCATTGTTGCTGCTTCCTCAGGTCCCACGTGCAAGTCACTTTGCTCCCATGAAATGCATTAGGAATTTTCCTGTCAGCTTTATTTACTCCTACACCCTGCCCTAAGAACATCATTTCATTTAAACCCAAATACTCTTTTTTATTTCCTGCTGAAAAGCACATTTTTTTCCCAGTTACTCTTCCCATAGGGTGCTTAGTAACTCATTCGATGTAGGACATGCACATATTTCCCTGCGGGGCGGAGGTTGCGGAGCAAGGTTCGGTGTTTCACATGTCATTGCTTGTGGCTGGAATCCTTTGGGGGAATTTCTTCATGTCATTTTCAGTTTGCACTCCATTTTTTGATAAGACTTGTGCAAATATTTCTTCCCCAGCAGTCACTTTCAAAATTGAATTTACTGCTACTTCACGTGATGATGTGAAGACGGTACCCCTGTAAGCCATCTTTATTGACGACCTTTGCTTTTCCCTTTGATCATTTTCCTAATGGCTGAGATCACTGAGCTGAAATGGCTGTCTCTGTTATTACGGTAATCCAATTCTACCTCCGCATTTCCTAGGCACCATCAGACTTGCTCCTGATCTTCCGTGACTTCATTATTCACCAGCAAAAATCAATATTGTAAATTGTTTAGACCCACAGTCTGATGACTTATGCCCAGGAGAGCTCTCTTATCACAGGTAAACACGCAGTGAAGCCCTTTAATGGTTTCAGCATGAGTCTGGTGACAGTGCCTTTGTCTTTTAGGCAGTGTTTCTTCCTTGTTTTCTGAAACTATTACTTTATTTGTGATATTTGTGTTTATTTCTGAGCACTTTTCCTTACTGCTTCATTTAAAATAGTAGGTATTATACTTTAGGAGAACATTTTAGATTTTATAATGTATTGGAGGGTGATAAGCATAAAAATACAGATGATTTGACTGGATATGACATTTTTTAAAAAACCAAGCTCTGAAAATAGTTTGGTGGTTTCTTACAAAACTTAAACATACTCTTACCATATGATACAGCAGTTGTGTCCCTTGGTGTTTACCCTGAGTTGAAAACTTATGTTCATTCAAAAGCCTGAACACTGATGTTTATATGTTAGCTTTATTCATAATTGCAAAACCTGGAAGCAACTGATATATCCTTCAGTAGGTGAATGGATAAATCAACTGTGTGGTATATCCAGGCAATGAATATGATTCAGTACCAAAAAGAAATGGGCTGTTAGCCATGAAAAGATGTGGAGGAATCTTAAATGCACGTTACTAAATGAAAAAACACCAGTCTAAAAAGGCTAACTACCGTATGATTTTCAGGCACATGACATTCTGGAAAAGGGAAAGCTATGGAGAAATTAAAAAGATTAGGGACTGGGAGCGGGGAGGGATGAATAGGTGGAACATAAGGCATTTTAGGGCAGTGAAAATACTCTGTATGATACCAGAATGATGAACGTATGTCATTTTACATTTGTCCAAACCTACAGAATGCGACACCAAGAGTGACTCTTAAGGTATACCATAAACTCTGGGTGATTATGATACGTCAGTGTAGGTTGATGAACTGTAACAAATGAACCACTCTGGTGAGAGATGTTGATGACTGGGGAGGCTATGCATGTGTGGGGACAGTGGGTATGTGGGAAATTTCTGCACCTTCCTCTCAATCTTGCTGTAAACCTAAAACTGCTCCAAAAAATTAAAGTAATAAAAATTAAAAAGAACATTTGAAACAAAAAAGTAGACTAGTATTCCTACATACATGAATGAGGGAGCCCTACTCATCTTATTAAGAGATGTAGTTCACTGATGTATTGCACTTTATGTGTAATAATCATAAAAGTTGTAACTTTTTTATATCAAGTTTTTGCCTCATAATCACATGTTCTTGTGTGGAGTGAATTGAAAGATTGAGTGTAGCATGGTTTTCTTTTTTTAATTTTAAATTTTCTATTGTAAAATATTACAGAAATGCAGAGAACTGCACTTAAAAACATGTAACAATGAATTATTCTGAATCAAACATTCTCACTTCTTTACTTTTCATCATTGGTTTGTTATGTAACTGTATATCCCTAAACTTGATAGGCTGGTTTTTCACATTCACATTTTTTGAAGTAGTTTTATTGGGGTATAACAGCCACACTGAAAACTGCTTCTGTATAAAGTGGACAGTTCGGTATGTTTTGACACAGGTATGCACTGGGAAACCATCAACTCCATCATGACAATGACTGTTTCCTTATTTCAAATCCTCAACTGCAACTCTTTCCTCCCTCCCTTTCTACCTCTGTCACCCATCCATCCAACTCTGCACCCAGACAGCTACTAATCAGCTTTCTGACACTTTAGATTAGTTTGCATTTCATATGAATGGAATCACACAGTTTTACCTTGAAATGTGGTATTAACTGAGCCACTGCAATAATCTTTTCATTAGTGTTAGCTTGTGTACCTTTTATTGATCACTTTAGTTTAATCTATTGCTGCCTTTATATTTAAAGTGAGTTGTGAGGTTTTTGGTTTTTCTTTTTGTAAACAGCTTATATTTGAGTATTGCTTTTTAATCCAACCCTAGCAATTTATGCCTTTCTACTTGGTGTGTTTAAACCATTTATTTTAATGTGATTATTGATCTGATTATGTTTAATCTACCATACTATGTTTTGTTTTCTATTTGCTACATCTATTCTTTGCTCCCTGTTTTCTCATTGTCTGCCTTATTTTGGATTGAGTATTTTGTAAATGATTTTCACAGGTACGGGCTACGTGGGCAGGTGGGCCTGTGTAATTTCTAGCCCTGTCCGTCACAGGCCTTGTACGTTCAGTTAATCTACATACTCCCCGATCCTCTGTTCACCTATTTTCCTTCCTCATACTCTGAGAACTGAATAAAATGGTGTGTGGGGCTGTGCAAGTCTGTAGCCATGACAACTTCTTGATGCTTCAGTTTTGTCATATATAAAATTGGTTTACTTACCTCACAGAGCAGTGTAGGGGTTAAATAATTTAGGTAAGCATAACTCTTCACTCATCACCTGGCTCACTGGATTCATTAACTAGTTGGGGAGAGAAGAAAATCAGGGAGTGTGTGAAGAACCTGGCCTTCCTGGTTCACACAGTTGAAATCTTCCTTTGTAAATTTGGTAGGAAAAAGTGGCACCATTAAAAAATTTATTTTTCCTGCATTTGCGTGTATCTGGACCCCATTAATTCAGTTAGCCTCTAATAATGTCATTTAGACCACAAGATTAACATTTCGTTAAGGAACTTAATATGGAAATTAGGTAACTGCAGAGCAATTATTGCTTGAAAGGGCAAAGTTTTAAAAGGTAGAGTTAATAAGCTGGTGCTTTTATTAATTAAACATTCTCTGAAGACAGCATCCGCATAATGGGAGAAACGTACATGTATAGAGAGAAAGGCAGGGTCTCCACCAGGTCTCTCACTGCCTGAGTAACACAGCGTTAGTCATTCAGCAGGAATCCCATAAACAGTCAGGAGGGTATTTTGACATGCACCCACTTTACAAAATATACCTTCTTCCTTCAAAATGAATTTAATAATTTTAACATCTCAATATCTTAAGTATTTATTTGCATTGGCTTTGGTTTAGTCTCTAAAGATTGTGACCTTTCTTTAGTGAATTCATTCATCATGTTTGACTTTTTTATTTAACTTAATATGTTCCAAGCATCAAGCCAGGTCCTGGGTGTATGGTGATGGAGGAGGCAGCTCTGACCCTGCTTTAGAGGGGCTGAAAGTTTAATGTGAAATTATGGCATAAATAAAAGTTTCTTAATATCTAAAGGGCCTTGTCGTTAACTTAGAATTGACTTTACCCTAAAATACATTTATTGTTGAAGTCAGTTTCTGGAGTAAACTCAAAATTAATCTATTGTCTTATATTTCCATTGAACTTTTTAAAAGTTATAACTGAGTAATAACTAGTGCTCCCAACTTGAGTTTTCAGTAGCAAGACAATTATTAATTAAATAATGCACATTCACACAGCAGATTATTTTGATGCCATTAAATGATGATTATGAAGAAATACTCATGATATAACATTAATTGAAGAAAACAAGACAGCATTATAGGTATGCCATCATTACAACTACTAAAAGTTGAAAGAAAAAATTGAAATTAGATACATCAAAATACTAATTATGATAACATTAGCATATTATAATAGGGCCACTGAATGAGAAGGGCTTGTACCAACAACATCACAAGGTAACAAATACCAAAGCCCTGGGGCTTAGGGTGGGTGGCTGCAGGACTACTTGACATGCACTAGAAGGCCAAACACTGACGTGTTAACTCACCTGGTAAATTATGAAACATGTGCTGTCTTAGTGTTTGTCCTCTAGTAATCAGGGACTGAGTTAGATTTTGTGAGGACTGAAGTTTGTAATTTATGAACTTATGCAATTTGCTTATTTTAAAGGTAGATTTTATTATTTAGAGCAGTTTTAGATTCACAGCAAAGTTAAGTCAGACAGTCCCACATGGCCCTTCCCCACACAAATGCATGGCCTCCCTCACTGTCAACATTCCGCACCAGCGCGGTACATTTGTTACAATCCATGAACCTACACTGGTACATCACCCAAAGTCCATAGTGCAAATCAAGGTTCACTTGGTGTCCATTCTGTGGGTTTGGACAAATGTGTAATGACAGACATTCTTTATAGTATCACACAGAGTATTTTCACTGCCCTGAAAATCCTCTGTGCTCTGCCTGTTCATCTTCCCCTTCCACAACCCCCGGCAACCACTAATCTTCGTAGTGTCATTGTAGCTTTGCCTTCTTGAGACTGTCATAGAGTTAGAATCATACAGGATGTAGCCTTTTCAGATTGGCTTCTTTCACTTAGTGATATTCATTTAATAGCACATTTCTTTTTAGCATTGAATAATATTCTATTGTCTGGATGCACCACAGTTTATTTATCCATTCACCTACTGAAGGACATCTTGGTTGCTTCTAAGTTCTGGAAATTATGAATAAAATTGCTATAAGCATATGTGTGTATTTTTTATGTGTATATAAGTTTTCAGTTTATTTGGGAAAATAGCAGAGATTGTAATTGCTGGATCGTATGGTCAAATGACGTTTAATGACAAAACTATCTTTCAGAGTACATTCCCACTGGCAAAGTATGAGACTTCCTGTTGCTTCATATCTTCAGCAACAGTTAGTGTTGTTGGTGTTTTGGATTTTGTCCATTCTAATAGCTGTGTAGTGGCATCTCATTGTTTTAATTTGCAATTTCCTAATGACATATCTGTGTATATCTGTATATCTTGCCATCTGTATATCTTCATTTGAGAGGTGTCTGTTCAAGTCTTTTTTCCTCATTTTAAAATCAGATTGTTTTCTTATTGTTGAGTTTTAAGAATTCTTTGTGTATTTTAGATAACAGTCCTTTATCAGATGTGTCTTTGTCTAATATTTTCTCCTGGCTTGTCTTCTCATTTTCTTAACATTAGCTTTACAGAGCAAAAGTTTTTAATTTTAATGAGCTTCAGCTTATCAATAATTTCTTTCATGAATTATGCCTTTAGTATTGTACAATTTATTTTTTAGAATATTTTCATTCATACCAAATTATGAATAAAAATTGCAAGATCTGTTCCCAGGGTCTTATAGGAGCTCATGAAGTCAAGGGCTCTGATGTCAAAGCTTCATTTGCTCCACAGGAACATCTTGTGGGAAGACTCTGTACTGTTACTTCTAGATGTGCCCCTTTCTCTACCTTTGGCCAATCACCTCTCTCCACTACACACACACACACACACACACACACACACTTAAGCACACATACGAACTCTTTTATTTGTCCCTACTAGGCTATTGCATAATTGAAGCAATAGTAGCTACAAATTAATCAAACAAAGTGAAAGCAGAATTTCCAATAGTCTAGAAATCTCGCCCTGCTGGTTACGCTCCAAGGGAGTTTGTGTCTTGTTTTCTGACTTCTGTGGACACATGGTCAGATTTTGACTGGTGAACCCATAGAGCAGATTATTCATAAATTCTTATCTCTGCATAACATAATCCAATGAAATGATTTACATTCTTAAGAGGTACTTTAATTCAGCAATTTTCAAACAGAAAGTTGAGGTTCATGATCTATAATTAATTTAATGAATTGGAAAATATTTTAAAATATGTGATATAATAGAACAGAAGAGAAGAGAATAGATAGAATGAAAAATATGATGGTAAGAGATATATATAGACATATATATGTATGTAAAACCAAAATATATATATGGTAACAACTGTCCTTGAAACCTCTGTTTCTCTTTGTGAATGTGTGTGTGCTGGTTGTCATGTGAAGTGTAATTTTAATTCAGTATAGTGATCAAAAATAAAGACTGAGAGCCATTTTTCTGAGTAATAAACATTCACTCTAGGACAACATGAAACTTTTTATTTTTGAATACTTGAATACATATAGAAGTGTACCCGCTGTTGGGGTATTTGTGTATGTGTCTTCTTTTGGCCTTCAAAATGCAATAGAATCCTGCTGATATACTTATGTTTGGCGGCACATTAAATTTTGTGTAAAAATTAAGATCTATTACTTGACACTTTGTGCATTTTGCAGATGAAACTGTTGACTCCTGTGTTTTCTAGTCCTGCCCATTAAACTCTTGTTCATGGAATGGTTTCTCTTAATGAAACATGAGACAGGCAAAGGAATAATTCATTTTTATCCTTGAACAGCCAAGGAAAGAGACTATGAGACGATAGACTTGGAGGACCCTATAATTACCTTTATTTTACATAATAGAGAACATAAAATACCAAAGGGGTAGGCTTTCCCTCAATGAAGAGACCAGTGGTTCTTTTCTTCCCCTTGAGCACGTAGACACAGTTTTCTAATCATCACTCCCAGCAAATTACTTCAACATCCCTGAGCTGTGAAGGGCTCAGGTTGGGCCATTTTTATTCCCTGTGTCCTCTTTGTCCTGCTTTTGGTCCCTGAGTATAAAACTTGTCATAGCTGAGGCTGCCTACCTTGGGGAGCTTCATCCTGGGGCCAGCTTGGCCTTTCCAGAAAGATTTTAATGCTTGTTGTAAGGCTGTGGTTATGACTGAAATGATTTAGGCCCATGGGGGAGCCAAGATATCAACTGACTGCAGCATGGTTAAGGGGAGGTGTTCATAGCAAGAGCGTGAGCTGTATTATCTGCATCATATTAGAAGCTAAAACTAATATCAATCAGTTGCAATTAGTAGATTACAGAAAGCACATTTGGATTGGAGTACAAAGGCCCTCTATTCCTTTTGTGCCTTCATCTTACTATTAATTTTTCCCAAAAGACATCATTGTAAACTTTACATCAGATTCCATCAGTTTAATATGCATTTTTCAAGAATATCAATGTTATAACCACCTATTAATATTTCAACTTAAAAGTCCTTTGGTTAGTAATACTAGCAGTAGATATCAATTAATGGAATCTATTTTAAAAGCAAATTAAAATGTGAAAAATTATCATTTGTATTTTAAACTCAGTGTATGATATAATTTTTGAATGAATTAAAAATGAATAATTTTAATTAAAAGCAAGTCATTAATTAAAATAATATTACATTATCTACACATCATAGCAGATGATATGAATTAGAGCGTCTTTAGCAAGATACACATGATGAGTGCAAATAGGTATTTTGGAGTTAGTATCTATTTGTTTATTGGTTATGTGCCTTTATTTAAAATAATCTAATTGCACTTACAGTTAAAATGTATAATACATATTTATGGGAGTTGTGCATTAATCTTCTAATGGGCTCCATTGCCTTTAACTGTGGCACATTCAGCACATCCTAAACATCACAGCCAATGTTTTTCTTCTTAAACCTCCCCCCCAGTATTTTTTTTCACATCATTGTGTCTCTTTATACCTTGAGAAATGCACAGGCTGCCTAAGCTGCTCTGCTCCCCTCCCCTTCTCCGTGCTGTGCGTGTCAGACCTGTGTTCCCAGCGCTGGGGATGTTCTCCACATCAGCTACTGCTTGGGCTCCTCACTTAGTATTTATCCCCCGCTCTACTGTGTTGTTTGATAACATCCATGACTGTGCCCTTCTTCCATCGCTCAACAGCAAGTTCACTCATATCCTCCTCTGTATCTTCAACATGTGCCACTGTGCTTGGGACATACAGGTAGTCAAACATCCTAATTAACTGATTCAGGCATGTAGCTTTTCATTACTTAATGGAAAACATTGTGACATTTCACACTGCTTTATAGCCCTTGGCATTTACACATTCAGCATTTTCCATATAAAATGTTTACAAACACCCCTGAAGGTGCCTAATATGTAGTAATTTGTAGTTATATTGAGGCATAAATTAGAATAATCATATGCATCCCATCTCAAAGAAATGTTATTGTTCTCATTTAATTTATGTGTTTATTTCTCAAAATAGCTCTGTGAGTTGGGTATTACCATTCCAGTTTTATAGAAGAGGAAACTGAAGAAAATATATTCTCTAGTTGAAGGTGTGAAAAATAATTTGTTATTAACTTGGGATATGTTTCTCAGCCATATTTTTGATCTACTGTCTTGGGATTTTGTAACTTATTTCTAGTAAAATGGTGTCAATAATGTAGCTCTTAATGAAAGGAATGGGTTCCACAGTGTATTTGTATATGAGATTTGGGAATAAGACACCTCAGACCTTATTTGGAATTAGGAGAAGCGCAATTCATACACATATAAATTGATGGATACCACTACCGTTGTAATTATAGTATCAATACTATAATAATAATCAATAGTAAAACATACTGAATTTGAAATGTGGGTTTTACACATTATTTGGGAAGAACCTTGAAGTTTACAAGCTTCACTCCTCAGCCATGTCTGCAACTTCGAAGTATGTTGTTGTATGTCTTGTTCCCTTTGCAACTACCACTGAGGTAACAATAAAATTCATGGTAATGATAATCATACTTATTCAATAGGTTTACAGTGGTAAAATGTGTAATCACAATAAATCATAATCACAATAAAATGAAATGAAAGGTTTTTTAAAAAGTTTTAACCTTGTAAGTCTTTGACCACCTAAGTTTTCTTTAAAATAAACTTTGTATTGTGTTTAGACTGGTTAGCTGTTGCCTGAGTTCCTTTCTGTGAGGATTAGCTAATCTGCTTTCCCCTTGGGTCCAGAAATCGGCCTTTCATTTAGACAGGGTATGGGAGATGACACAGACCCATGACGGAGGCTGCGGACACATAACTTTTATAAAGATAACACAGCCATGGACAGTCACAGCCATAAAGAAGTTCATGCTTTTAACACATAAGCCTACTTTTGGATTTTTCCTAAGAAAATTACTCAGTTGAATTAAATGACCATTTATATGAAGGTACATATTATTTTATTTATGATAGGAAATAAATAAATGTAACTACAGTATCCAAAAGGATGGAAGTGCTTAGTAAACTCTGTTATGGAATTTAATAGCTTGGAAACATGAAAACAAATATGGAGGCCAGGAATAAACATTAAAAATGTTTTTAATTGCTACTTTTTATCTGTTTGCACATATGTAAATATACTTGTGTGTTTGTACGCGTGCACACACACACACACACACAAAACTATGTGCAGATGTTTCTGTTATAAAACCATACACTATTCTTGACAAATTTTGCATTCTGTAAAACCTCACACTAAAATCAGCGTGACTCACAGGAACAAAACCTTTGCAAACCAAGGAGAACAATTATCAGTACCTGCAGAGATGACGTGGCAGTTCAGCACAGTTAGGAGTTTACTTTGGATGCATTAAGAGCACACAGAAATAGTACCGTGGGCATGCAAACCTGTAGGCACTGAGACAGCACAGTTGGAAGCAGAGATCTGAGCAAAGGCTGCCATTAAGGTGAGCACTGATGGACGTGCAACCTACTGCAGCCTGAAAATCACTCCAGGTTGGAGGCAGCCTCTCTGGGGAAGGAGAAATTCTAGGTGACTTTGGGTTTGATGATGAATTTTTACATACAAAATGAAAGGCATGACCCATGAAAGAAAGAACCGATAAGCCAGACTTTATTAAAATTAAAAAAATTCTTCTCTGTGAGAGACACTGTCAAAAGAATGAAAAGACAAGCCATAGACTGAGGGAAAATATTTGCAAATGCCATGTCTAAAAAAGACTGATGTCCAAAATATACAAAGAATTCTTAAAACTCAACAATAAGAAAACAAACAACTTGACTAAAAAGTGGGTTTATAATTTCACCACCACGACTACGTTAATTCCTATAATGATCCACAATCTACCTTTAAGATATCTGCGTTACGTTAAATTTTGATGTCTATATATCTGCAATACTACCTGAGGTGGCTTCTGGGTGTAGAGCACTCATATCTATGTTGAAACATGCTTTTTGAACTTTGTTTATTGTTTTCTTTGTATAGACTTAGCTAACATGTATTTTCTGCATCACATTTCTTCTTAGGATGCTCAGTGGGGATTTGATACATGTTAGTTTTGTCACACAGTCAAAAGCCATGTTTCCAGGAAAGTCTGTGGGTTATAAATGAAAGGTACAGTCAGCATCTTCAATATTGTTTTGTGAAAACTCTGTTTTCTCAGCCAGGGCTCTATTGACATTTGGGTCAGACAGTTCTTTGTTCTGGGACCTGTCTTGTGTTTACCAGCATCCCTGGGCTCTACCCACCAATTGCAAGCAACGGCAACGTAAAACAAGCCAAATAAAGTCAGTTGATACTTAGATGATCTAATATTTAAGGAGATCATACAATTCCCAAGGATACAATGGAAAGTCATTGCTTTTTTTACCTGATCTTACCACCTTCTTGGTACATGCAAGTTGATAAAAATAACTAGCTATTTTAAATGTAAAGATAAAGATAAAGCCCAGATAAAAATAAGTATCATTGTTATGTTACAAAATATACAGGAAAGTAAAAATATACCCTTCTTCTTGCTAAGGTTTGCCTATAAATATATACTTAGTTCTAAAACATAGTCTTAGTAATCATTTTAAAAGTCTCAAGATTATAACCAACAACCTTCTCTGAATTCTGGTATTTTCAGAAGTCAGGAGAATATAAAAGTGGGAACAGTCTGAGTTCTCCAACTTGAAATAATAAGACAAGAACTTCATGAGCTATTTTGATCACAGAGGGAAATATGAAGCAGAATAAAGAAAGCTATGACCCTTGACGTCATGATACCTGTTGTAACAAGACATCTATGAATTTCCATATGTTCACTCTAAGAAACCTATCTTCCAAAAATAATCATTTTTTGGAGCATGGAAGGAATTAACCACTAATGTCTATTTTAGAATAAAGGTTAAAGAGAGGAAAGTTTGCCCAAAGCGTAAAAAATTTCGCACATGGGAAAACATATATCGTATTCTTTTATAGAACAGGCTTTTGTATTTGGATAAAAAAAGCACACTGATTTTAAGCTTTGAGAGGAATTTTAAGAATATGAACAACTCCTGACATTATCAGAAGAAAGAGATTATTGCAGGCAGCTTTTCATTTGAAAGAGATTAAACTGCTGCCACTGAATGCTGCTTTGTCAGGTCTGTAGACAGCTTTGCAGGAGGAAGCCTGGCAAAAAGTGCAGGGAATTCTGTTTAATGTATTTATCAAGAGGGAAAAATGAAAAAAATATGCATTAGAAAGGATGGCAACAGGCACTGTTGTGTATCTGTGTATTTGATTGGTGACGAATAATTCTTTTTATTAGTCAGGGTTCTCTAGAGAACCAGAACTAATAGGAGATTATTTACATATATAAATAAACATATTATACATATATAAAGACATATAAATATTTGGCTCAAGTGATTATGGAGGCCAAGAAGTCCCATGGCCCGCCATTTGCAAGTTGGAGACTCAGGAAAGCCAGCAGTGTACCTCAGCTTTAGTCCAAAGGCCTGAGAACTCTGGGCACTGAAGATACAGATTCCAGTCTGGATCTAAAGGCCTGAGAGTCAGGAGCTCCAAAGGCAGAAGTAGATCAACGTCCCAGCTCACATAGTCAGGCAGGAAGTGCCCACTCCTTCCTTCCTTCCTTCATCTTCTTGTTAATTTTGGTCCTCAGTAGACTGACTGAAGCTCACCCACGTGGGGGACAGGTAGGGGTGCTGCCTGATTTACTGGGTCTACCAATTCAGACACTATTTTCATCTGCAAACACTCTCATAGACAGATCTAAAAATAATGTTTAGCCAAATATCTGGGTGTCCCATGATCCTGTCAAGTTGATACATAAAATTAGCCATCACATAACCCTAACTTTTAACTCAGAATTTTACTTGTCCTACGATAACTTATACAAAGATGTTCATTGCAACCCATAGTAATAAGTGTTTTAAAATAACCTAAATTTCCTTTAATAGGAGATTGTCTAAATAGGCTTAGTTAATTCTTGTGATGGCACATTCTGAAGCTTTTAAAATGAGTGAGGTAGATTCTATACTTACTGACATGAAAATGTGTTGTGATATAATATTATGTTTAAAAAAAGGCAGAAATGAAGCAGTTTGTACAATCCCATGTACTGCAGCAATGTTAATGTCTCGGTTGTGATGAATGCACTGTGTTAGACATTAGCATTAGGAGAAGCTGGGTGAAGCATATCCAGGAATCCTGTACTCTTTTTGGAAATATTCTATAAATCCAAAATTATTTCAGAATATAAAGGTAAATGTACATATTACAGGACATTTACACTCTACGATGAGTACTATACTGTATAGTTAATTATTAACATGGAACAGAATTGTCAAAATAAATTATAAATATGGGAGGAAAATACGAAGATTTGTTAGCAATTGTCCTATGTTAAATCATAGTGAGGCTGGTGTAAAACAGTGAACGCAGATACCTGTGCCTCCTGACCTCATCTCACACAGAGCCGTTTGCAGAAGAGGCAGGAGTGAGGGCTGTTAAACAGGTGGAGGCTGGCGCTGCCAGCCCCAAGTGGTAGGTCCTTTAGTGCTTGATCTGTTGATTCAGGTAAGTAATGAGTTGTGTGAATCATTCTACCTGTCTGGAGTTGGTTCTTTGACAAACACTGAGGCCTCCAGGGAACTTTGTGGAGGGAGTGGGAGCTGGACTCTCTTCCCACTGGACAGGGAGGTTACAGAGGTTCTGAACATTGATTTTTCTTGGGTGAAATGTGCTTTTGTAAGTCCACCCGCACTCCAGCATATCCCTTTGAACTGCCCCCGCAGGTGATACAGTCCCATTCCCTCCCTTATGACAGAGCTTCTGATAGAAAGAGCCGGGAGGAGTCCCGATTTCATCAGCCTCTGTGGGTATAAAGCACTAGAGTATTGACAAGAAAGAGGGAAGAGGAGAATCATAAATACAGTGACTGAACCAGGGACGCGACCAACCAGCCACGTCAGAAAGTACGTACACATTTAACGTATAGCTGTTTCCTGCTGTTTTTGGAGAAATAGAACAAAATCAAAGTTCACCCATATTTTCATAAACAAAATAGAGTGTCAACATTATTTTGAAATGGTGGAGTCTGGGTCTAATTTGTAGCCCAGGAAGAACAAGCTTGTCTCACCCATGGAGTCGTCTCTCCTTGAATGTCTATTCAAATGTAATGAAGAGTTCAGGGCAGGAATCAGGCCCAGAAGATGGGGTGTCGCAGGCCTCAGAAGGCAGAGTGAAAGCAGGCAGCTTTCTTTAAGTCACGTCTCCTTTTGTCAAAAGTAAGTGAAGGGGCCAAAGGCAGACTTCACCCTCTGCTCACGTTTTCGATAGGCCGGCTTGGATCCCACTGCAAAGTTGAAAGGATATTCAGGGCTACAGGATGAGATTATTTTGTGTTATCATCTCATACATAATTGAAAGAGATACATACCAATGGTCTAAGCTGTCTTGTATTATTTTTATAAATTAGATGTTTTCTGTTGATACCTGTTAGAGACTTTATATGCTACTGAATATTATTAATTCAAGATCACAACCAGCAAATTGTGCATCATTTAATGGAGCGGAGAACCATCTAGTATAACCTAGGGACGTGTTTATTAATATATTTTAGTTGAAATTTCTCTCTGTAAAAAGGAGTGTGATGTAAGTTGGTATGACAGATGAAAAATCAGCTCGGCAAACTAGTTGCAGTAATACTTAAGCTACATCAATGAATTATTCTGGACTGGATTTATTATCAAAATTATCCATCTGCTGATGTATATTTAAATATATTACTTCATTGTTTGTCGCCAACCACTTCTGCCTCTAAACGGCATTTAGAAGTTTGTAAACAGATGGATATATAACAAACACTTTCACTTAAAGTTGCGTGCATATAAATTTGTTTGTATACTGTATTCCTACTTGCTTTTCATATATATGATTTATATTATCATATAATATGCACGAAATGTGTGATAATATATAGTATCACATATACATATGTATTTTGTAAACCTACCTCTTTATATATGTGTCCCATATATAATAAACAGAATACTTGGTAAAATTACGTGTTGTCGAAGATGTCAGGCAACTTAAATGTTCCAAACTCATTTGGAATCAGCTGGAAGGAGCTTCAGCACTCTCTCACTTTAGGGTCTTGATCATATTTAAAGACTTAAAAAAATGAAAGCATGGCTTTACTTATATTGGAAATAGCTTTTTTTGTGTATATTCTAGTGGATGACTTGGGTAACTTTAAGATAATAACTGTTAGCAGAGTGGAAGAAGCCAATTAATTAATTAATCTTGTGGGAAATTTGGAGCTATCCAGATACATTTTCTGATTTTTTAGTTTAAATTATAAAATAGCTTTATTTGATCACATTATCATATACAAAGTAATTATAATATTTTGTTATTCCTAACTTTCAGGAAAGAAAGTGAGTAAATGTTATATATATACTTAGAAATATCTCAAAAAAATTTTTGTGTGAAATTTTCTTAGTAATTGTAACTTTAAATTATTGTTTATACTGGGAGCCTTAACTGTATAAGTATATACTTGCATAATTCTAAAGGAATATATAAAATAAAAATGGAAATTAATGTCAGTTGATTTATTATATTAATAAAGATCTAAATTGTATAAATGAAGGTGACAGGTAACAGTGAAATGTATATGTGATTCATAGGTAGAAAAACCATTTCTTCATGCATAAAGTAGATTGCATGAAGGCTTGAACTCTGTACTTACTAGACATCTCAATATTTTAAATTCTTAAAAATCACCTTTTTTTAATACAAGGATAAAACAGATTTCAATAAAGCCTTTCAACTGAAAAGAAATGCTTAAGTTCTAAAATAATCTAAGTGTAAATATTAAAGGAAGAAATGAAATATTAGCCAAATTTCTATAGCTGTCACTAAGGGTTGACTTTATTAGATATCAATATAATCTTATAAGTCATTTATATTATGATATCAATATACATATATTGCAATTTGAACTCCTTAATTCTGTTCTTTGAATCATTGCCAGTTTAAAAAGAAACAATTAGAAATTTGAATTTAAATAGTCCCTTCATTTTAAATCAAGTTTTGTCTAGTCTTGACTATGACAAGACTATTTATCTACATGAATGCTGTCAAAGGTACTGCTGATTTACACTAATGTTAAAAGGTTTTAAGGCAATGATTGTATATGTGTTTAGATGATTTTTTTTGTTTAAATTATGATTTTTTTTGTTCAAATGCGATCTTATGTAAAAAGTGTAGTATAATTGTAGCAGAATTAACATAAATTCTGCTGTTAGGGAGATTATCTCTAAATATATTTCAGTTAAAACAATATGGTTTGCATTCTTTAACTTTTCTCATGATTAAACTTTCTCAGTTGTTCCTAGTGTAACTCTTTGAATTATTTGCAATGTATTTTAAAACATCATTTTTAATTTCCCTTCTTGACTCTAAAACCAGCTACCTCCAATAACCACTCAGCAACTGAAATGACATGACCTATTCAGTCCCATGGCCCCTCTTCCTTTTTCTCACGGAGCCCCACTGTCAGACGTGCAGAAAGATGTGAATTTGAGAGCAAGTGGAGAGAAGGCTTGGATTCTGAGCCAGTTTTGACCAAGTGCTCTCATTGCTTCCCTTACCCCAGGAATGGAGGCTGCATGCCTAGATTTCATGGTCTTTCTGTGGCACCACCTGTGGGATCAGCTTCCACATGTGCCAGGTGCGTATGGGACAGAGCCATGAGGAAAGGTACCTACTCACTCTGCTCCCAGCGTTGCTGTCCTCACATTCCAGCTTGGACTGGTTTACCTGCATCTGAGGTGTGGATCTAGCTTAGCTCATCTGTGGCATCCTTTTCAGTTGAGCTCAATCTCCATCTCTCTGTCTGCCATCCTTTTATTGAAACCTCGAGCAGACAGCATCCCTGGACCTTAGTGGTGCCTTCTGTGTTTGCTGAACTGAGCTCTTCCTCGTCAGTCTCCTCTGTTCCAAGACTCCTTGCTCCCTGTTCCCCGTACACTCAGAAATTGAGTTTGCTACAAAATGAATTGTGCTTTTTAGAATCCAGCTGGACAGGTCTCAAAACCTACAATTCTGTGTAGGACCTAATAAAGTCCCACGTTTATGATACATTCAGATGAAGTAATGCAGCTAACATGAAATAAACAGCTACACCACATCTGGGGTCATTTTCAGAGGTTTTTTTTTTGTAATATTTTATAACTACCTACCATTCTCACTAAATATGCAGTGTAAAAAACATTGGGAGGTTATTTTCCCTGAAAGTTGTGGTTTTGACCTTCAGTTCTCTCCTGTATGCTTAAAGTGTATTATGTTTTCTGGTTATCATTAAAAATTGAAATAGATAAATTTCACATTGTTTTTAAGATTCTTGTTCTGCTTTGTTGGTATACATTTCTCTTTATTTTAATTAATGAAAGAGCAAATGGCTTACAGTGATCTTTTAATTAAGTTGTATTAATGCTATATCAAGTGATATCACTTCAAAGGGCACTTTACTGAGGAAGCCTCTTACAAAAATGCTGCAGCCAGATATTTGATAATTGATTAATATTCTAAAGCACAAGAACTACAGATTTACTAATAAGTTTACTAGGCATATATTACAACTGATAAGTAAACCAAAATGACTTAGCCCTTTCTTTCTTCACTATGTTCTCCAGGTACCAATGAAGATGCCTGTATTTTCACAAAAAGTGGAACAGAAGGACAGTGTTGACAAACAGGGCTTGCTATTTGTGAGGAAATCCCAGGGCACAGTCCTAGGTCAGGACCCATCCTGTCTAGCCCCAGTTGACAAGTGGAAAGCCATTCATGGATTGAGTCATCTCCTTGCTATTTTAGAACCTTGTACATTTTAAGATTGGTTGAAGGTTTTGAAACCCTCTAAAATGCCCACTTTGCTGGGCTGCCTGGGGAATCGTGGCACTCTCCCCGCCGTGACCTTCCCCAGGCTGCGCAGAGGGTCACAGAGCGAGAATCAAGCTCCTTCACTCCAGTTACATGTGTACTCGGGGTATCCACGTGCCACGCTGTGTAAAGCCGTCTTCAGGGAACACTGGAATGGCAAGCTTGGTTGAAGAGCATATGTATTTAAAATTTGTTTACAGAAGTAGAATTTATAATTCATTTCATTAATGAAAGAAAAATGGAACTCTAACTAACAAATGATATGGATGATAAAAGCCAAACACAATTTATATCATAAAGATGTATGAAATAAAATGTGAAGTGGTTTTGATAAATATAGTTTATATGGGATTATAAACAAATTTCTTTAGCAGAGACTAAGATTATAGAAAATGGATAATTTATGGGGAAATAATAATTGCTTTTAAATGCAAAATGAGAATAAACCATCATGTAGGAAAATTACGATTTTAATTTTTAATGCATCCTGAAATACATCTGTGACTTCCCATGTTTTAAAATGCTAGAGGCCCAAGAGATCCAGTAAAAATTTTTTTAAATGACTTATTTGGTAAAACTCAATAGTGTGCAGAAGACTGCAGGACTGAAATCCCAAGCAGTTGTCCAATGTATAGATATTTGTCCACTGAAACAAACAAAAACCCCTAAAACAAGCAGCATCAAAGTCTGTGGAGTAACTAAGTTCCCATCCCCACAGATGTTTGTGATCAATGGTTACACGAAACCACTCTCGCAGGAGCGCAGGTTGCTTGGGGTAGGGGGAGAGGAGGTCTGAGAGAAACTGCTTTCTCACAGTTGTGGAGAATCCACAGTTGGCGTGTGTAAGGGCTTGGACTCTGAGCAGTCTCTCCGAGGTCGGGCTCCTGAGTGAAAACCCCAACACAAAGGAATGGAGCTAATGTAGCAACTTTGTTTCCCTTCTGACCTCCTAGTTAGACATCCTGCAATTTCAGAGGGTAGCATTTTAACACATCCTTCTGTGGCTTGTTTCAGAGGACCGCTGTAGAAATGATGGCTTAAAGGAAAAAGGAACTTAAAAAATGAAGAGGAAAAAAAGAAAGGCAATTTTTTCTAAGCTTGAAATGCAGCCTAATAGATAATAAAACTGCCTGAAAACTCCATACTACATGTACCTTTCAGAGTTATTTTGCAGTTTGTGTTTTGTTGCATTTTGTCTTTTTTTTTCCATAACTATAAAAATACATCAAGTGTTTTCAGAAGTGTCCTGCTATAGGCAGTATGAAGGTTCTTGTACAGTGTGGTTTATTTTTCTATGGAAAAAAATGGTAGCTCAACTGCCCTCTCTTTATTAAAAGTCAAGACTTTTATGAGCATTTTAAAGAAAGATTATTATTTGCCCTTCTTACCCGCTTCTTTTATTGAAGCTGAAATTAATGTCATAGAATCTTAGGCATCTTATAGCTTTTAAATGGCGGTGAGTCAGCTGTTTTCCATTTCCTGTTCTACTTTCAGTGAGAGAAATTACACAGGGATATTTGGAACTAAGATGCTGAGAGTTCTGTCAGCATTTTTGACTTTAAAAAGTTCTGAAAATAAATCCCAATTTCTTTCTGTAATACTACATGCTCCAACACATATGTTAATATTTACTGAGTAGTTGGTAAGTTTTACTTATTTTAACTCAGCATGTACATTTGCATATTCTTCCTAAGGTCATATTCTTTCACTCAATTGTATCTTTAATTTTATTTTGCCTTTTTTTTATAACCTGGCTTCAAAACTTCTATCCAGAAACTACTCTCTCTTAACTAGCAGAGAACTTCCCTTTTCCTTAGTACATGAGGATATATGAGAAAATAAGAATTCCAAAAGTCTTAGCCACAGAGAGTCAGGGCAGTGGGAGAACACGTTATCTTGAGAGGAAAGTCTAACATTTCCCTTTGATCTTAGAAGATGAAGACAAAAGAGAACAGAAAGGATAGATGGGCAATATACATAGGTTATTCCTATATTTAAGTGTTTACAGAAATGTACTCATTATATGGTGTCTATTGAACTAATTGATATCCTGGCTCTCTAGAAGATCCTCAATCATGACATATCAAACAATCTTTCTCTGAAACTAAGAACACCTTCCTCTTTCAAGATGAGACCTTGATTTTTGCATTATTGCTTTTTCTTGATTTGTTTGTTTTACTTAACATAATCCTACAGGTGACAAATCCTCTCTCTCATATGACAACCATCACATTTGTCTAGGTATTTATTATCTCTCACTTTGATTGTGATAATGTCTTCTCAACTAGCACATAGAAACCTCAGAAGACACACTTCCTTGCCAGAGCCACTCATACTTAATGTGAGCAGGGATACCAACATTCCTGAACAACATTTTCTTGGTCTTCGTTCATTGGTTTGCCCTGATTCCAACTTCAACACATTCCTGATTTTGGTTATGTTGACACACAGTTAAATTGCAATCTTGCTGTTTGGAATTTGGCATTTGTGTCTATTCTCCTGATTCAGTATGAAAGTTCCACATCAAAGACTGGCTTATGTTTGCTCCATGAGCTCTTCCAGCTGGTGGCCTCATCTGTCTGAGGGCTCAGACCTCACACTGCAACACAGTCAGCTCCTGAAGCCTCAGGACTCTTGGACACCAGAAGCTGACATACCAACTCCTGGAGATAAGCCTTCACTATTTAACTCTGACAGTGCTATTTAAACCTGGAGCTTTGTGGAACCTTCTCGATTCCTTAAAAATCCAGTTCAAGCTTATCCTCACTATGTCATAAAAAATGGTTACCCCAGTTTGTTTATCATTTCCTTTCTTTCTCTCTTCTCCTAAGCAACATTTTTTACTTCAGTCTTACTATTTCTATCTTCCATCTTTCTTTAAAACACCACCTGATGCTCAAGATGCCTCACCCTGTGGATAGCCTTCAACTTGACATTACATTCTACCTTGTATCAGGAAGTTTTTCTGATTTCAAGGAAAAGGAGTTGTCATTTCCCTGGATTGGCTGTCAGGAACTGTACACCCCAAATTACCTTTTGTAGTTACTAGCTATCATTTTTCCCTTATTCTACTTCAAAGATGCATTTCCTTTGGCCTGTGAAGATGCAGCGATATTGCTGTGCTAACACACTGTTTCTGTCCTGCACATCCTGGGATTTTGTCCATTTTCTTGTGTTCATCTTGACAGATGAGCATCTGTGGTCAGGAAGAGACTTTTCCAATTCCCTCTGCATAGTGTCCTGCAGTGTTAAGCCATAATTAACAGTGATGATATTAAAGGTGATTAACTTAGCCTAGAAAATAGGAAACTTTGCTGCTTATTTCTAAAGGAGGGTGATCTGGGAGGGAAAGAGGAGAAAAAGATATCCCATTGTTCCCTAGAAATCTTTTCTCTTAGTAGACTAAGTACACAAACTATTAAATTTAAATAACTTGTTAGATCACTGAATATGTCTCACTGAATTCTCAAACACTGAATATTCAAACTTATTCCTAGAGGCTTTGAACTGGAGAATTATTTTTCCTTTTCCTTTTTTATTACACATTTCACATGGAAATTTTAGTTTGAAATGCATTTTACATTTACAAAGAGTGGAGAGACTGACTAATTGTAAGGATAAACAGCACTTTGGATATATGGCTAAAAACTGGAAATATAGAGGCATACACAGAAGTGTTCAAAAATTGAAAAGTAGGGTCATTATTCAAAGAGAGGGATTTAGTTCTTTATTGAGTATTTGTTGGAATGTTTCAAAGATTGTCTGACAGCATTCTGAGATGTTTATTTAAGAATTAGTTAAATGTAAAACTTACAAATCCAAATATATAGGATAGACTTACTCCAAAAAACCATGGTTTAGCATTTTTTAATTATAGAAATATATGAGATATGTATATATATATATATCATATATATATCATATATATATATATAAAATAAAATATGTGTGTGTGTGCATGCATGTATAAATACAGAGAGAGTGCTTTCTTTCCTGGCTTAATATTATAATCCTACTTTAGTTTTTAACTTGCATATTTAGAATATGCATGTTCTATGTGCATGTTTTTCTACATGATCCTCTATTTTCGTGTCTATTTGAAGGAGTTTGTCTTGTTTGTTTCTCTAATCAGCTGCACGGGAAGATCCATCCCGCATTGTGAGTTTTGCATTTTCCTCATTGTCTCCCGCTCATCCCATTGTCTGTGCACATGTCGCATGGTCAGCGCCACATCGGCCCCCTTCGCGGTGCAGCCACTACGGATACAAAAGGCCCCTCCACGCAGAGCACTTCCGTGTATTCAACATCCAGTGCAGAGACGGAGAGTGACATTGTCTGTGGCCTCACGTTACACTAAACCTTTTCTCTTCCTCTTGGTTTCCCCAGTACAGATACTGCAGTGAGCACCTGCTGTGCCCCTGATACATGTTCTGGACAGGCTGGGGTCCCTGGGAACAGTGGAAGGTGCGGTGTATGGGTGGCATTCAAGCTCACCGCAGAACCTGCGAGAACGGGCCTGACTGTGCGGACTGCAGTGTGGTGAGTAGAGACCTCCTCATTCCCCAGCCGACATTCTAGGGCTGGGAGTCCAGAGTCAGCACACACTCGATGCTTTCACTCCCAAATGCCTGGAGCATGCAAGATACACTTTAAATGCCTTGAACACACTAGATGCTCTGCCAACACTAGATCTTCTGTGTACATGAGATACTACGAATCATACAAATGTCTCTCGTTAATGAGAATGTCCAGAGGAAATACTGAATGGTCAGAGTAGCCTGTAGGCTTCCTGAGCTAAGCAGACTTACCCTAGAAATTTCTCAGTTCAGATTTCTGAGCTATGAGAAAAATGTTAGACTACTTAATTCTGGTCACTATAGTTGGTCTAGAAAAACAGAGAGAGTTTCCATTCTAAGCCCACACTAAGGTATAGAGCTCAGGGTGAACCTGACACACTATGAAGAAAAGAGAACCCTGAAGTCAGAGCAGGTTGATAATTCAGAGGAAATAAATCACAATTTATGGCTTCGTTTTTCTCTGCCTTCACAGATCCTATTTCTTTTAACACTTAAATGCTCAAATAAAGTTCTATTTGTGCATTCGCCTTCCCAAAGGCCCCTTGTTGCTTTTCCTGTGCCATCTGTCAGAACGTCTGAGCACAGAAAGCTGCTGGGCTCTCACCTCATTCGCCTGCCCCTGGTGCTGGCACTGCAGAGTGATGCAGAGACAGTGGGGATATTTTGGTGGCGAGGTCCAGCCCGAGAAGGTCTGGTTTGGCATGCTCCCTCCCTGATCTTTCTAGTTTGCCTTTGCAGCACTTTGGCTCCTTGGTTCATGAGGCTGAGCAATGTTTTTGTGTTGCTGTAAAGCTTATTTTTGTGAGATGGAAAAATCAGACAACTCATAGAGCCTTGGGAGGTTCAAAGAGAAGAGGAAGTTAGAGGTGCTTTGTCAGATTTACTCCCAACCCAAAGAGACTTCTGTTACTGGGATTTGCAGTTAGGCTTCTTTTCCTTCACACTGGCAAAAGCATTGCAGTAGCTTCAGTAGAATCTATTACTGATTATAGAGGCACTGGTTCCCAGGTCAGTCTGAACTAACTTCGGATCAAGAAAAATCTTAGTTTTTATGTAGGATGAAATATTTGTTGACACTTCAGATGTTCAGAGTTAAAACTACTTTTATAAATGTGAAGGTAATTCATGTTAATTACAGTGAGCATGCACATGTTCTAGGAAGATAAATCGATTGTGGTAACTCTACCCTTTGCTGAAGCATGTCACTTCCTGAACGAATGTCTGGGGACTGGGGTCTACAGTCCCACATGGAATTTGTCTCGTCTCCTGGGAAACAACAGGACTAGCACCCAGTAGAGTTGATCTTTTTAATCTTTTGCCATTTAGTTTCTAAGAGCTTTGTAGTACTAAGAATCTGAACACGTTACATCATTTATTTATACTCGCTTACAACTTCAACAGTTACATCCATAAAGTATTTTACTGTAACAAAAACTATATTAAGGAAAGAGTAACATATCTCATATATATATACATATGTTTTCTTGTGATTATAAATGTAAATGATTAAGTACTTCCTCAAGATGGTACTGAATTTGTTGTTTGTATTTATTTTTAATGATTAATAAATAGCTAATAAAATAAATGCAACACCAGTTTTAAAATCCAGGAGATCTTTACATAAATCTCTAATGATTCTAGTTGGAGTTTTAAGTTTGTGTTCTTTTTCTACCAACTATTTTCTACTGGAGTTTCTACTTCCTAAAGATGTAATTGGCATAAGTGATCAATCTCTTTCCTTATGTAGAAATACAAAAAATTCATCTATGACAAAGGAAGCAAGAATATACAATGGAGAAAAGATGGTCTCTTCAATAAGTGGTACTGGGAACACTGGACAGCTGCATGCAAAAGAATGAAATTAGAACATTTTTTTACACCATATAAAAATAATCTCAAAATGAATTAAAAACCTAAATGTAAAACCAAAAACCATACAACTCCTAGAAGAAAACATAGGCAGGACACTCTTTGACATAAATCATACCAATATTTTTTTGAATCTGTCTCCTAAGGCAAAAGAAACAAAAGCAAAAATAAATAAGTTGGACCTAATTAAATTTAAAAACATTTACACAGCAAAAGAAACCATTGACAAAAACAAAAGACACCAACTGAGTGGGAGAAAATATTTACAAATGATATGACCAATAAGGGGTTAATATCCAAAATATATAAACAACTCATATGACTCAATATCAGAAAACAAACAACCCTATTTTAAAATGGGCAGAAGATCTGAATACGCATTTTTCTAAAGAAGACATGCAGATGGCCAACAGGCACATGAAAAGATCCTCAGCATCATTAATCATCAGAGAAGTGCAAATCAAAACCACAGTGAGCTATCACCTCACACCTGTCAGAATGTCTATCATCAAAAAGACTGGAGAAGATATGGGGACTAGGGAACCCTTGTACGCTTCGGATGGGAATGTAAATTGGTGTAGACACTGTGGAAAACAGTATGGAGTTTCCTCAAAAAAGACCCTAAAAACAGAACTACCATGTGGTCCACAATTCCTGTGTATATATCTAAAGAAAAAAAAAACACTAATTTGAAAAGATACATGCATTCAATGTTCAGAGCAGTTTTGTTTACAACAGCCAAGATATGAAAGCAATGTAAGTGACCCTCAGTGAATGAATGGATAAAGAAGATGTGGCATATATATACAATGGAATATTACTCAGTCATAAAAGTGAAATTTTTCCATTTGCAACAACATGAATGGACTTGGAGGGTATTATGTTTAGTGAAATATGGCAGACAGGGAATGAAAAATATTATATATTAACACTTACCTGGAATCTAAAACATGAAACAAGTTATTGAATATAACAAAACAGAAACAGACTTACAGATATAGAGAACAAACTACTGGTTACCAGCAGGGACACAGAAGGGGGTAGGGGTGAAACATGGGTAGGGGATTAAGAAGCACAACCTACTAAGTATAAAACAAACTACAACGATGTATTGTACAGCACTGGGGACTTAGCCAGTATTTTATAGTAGCTTCAAGTTGAGTATAATCTATAAAAATATTGAATCACTATATAGTACACCTAAAACTAATATAATATTGTAAATCATCTATACTTAAATCAATAAGCAGTCACACAGATTTTGTAACACATTTGATCTGTATATTCCAGCTACAGTTTTCAAATGTTCAGTCACAAAGTTTGTTTGATTTAAAGTGCTCTTTTATGGAAACTAGCTCTAAGTATATGTGATTTATTAATTTCAAGTCACAAATTTGATCCTTTGTCAGTATCTAGCTGGATGACAAGTCAGGTGGTATTTCTGAGGTCCAGCCTCCTTCTCTGAGACGGAGGCAACAGTCCCTCCCTCCCAGAACCACTGTAAATATCAAGGGTGGTGACATCTGTGAGGTTCTGGCAGAAGGTGTCACATTCAGAGCACTTCAGTATGAGTTTTTCTTCATACTCATTAATTCAGCTTTTATTTAAAAAAATTCATTCGCTTTAAATTCTCAGATCTTCATAATATTAAGATCAGGTCTATTCAGCTGGCAATGAGAGGAACATTAGGGAATTCAACAGCAAGGAAATTTAATTGAAGACAAACTCATTAAGAACATGAATTTTTATATTATTGTAACTAATTACTAAATATTTAATATTTAATAATAAACACCATATGTTATTATAAATATAGTACCTGAAGTTTTATATTACCTTTGAAAATTACAACATTTGAAATTAAGAAGAATCTTGAATATTTATGCTAGGTAAACAGAATAGCTTCTCAACATAGCATAAGTCAGTTTCCCTCAAAAGTTTACCAGACACGTTAAAGAATAAGAAGTAAGTGTTGGGACAGATATACCAAGGGCATTACAAACATAGAAACAGTGCTGGTGTTTCAAAACCTACACCCTTATTGAAATTTCACACAGAAAGTGAAATGGATGGCCAGAGGCTGTGATCAGAGATATCAACGTGGCACATGAAAGAATGAACCTTCCTGGTCTGGAAGAATAACCACAGAAGACCCTTAAAAGTCATACAGACCTTAAAACAAAACATGCTGGCAAAGGGATTCTCTGAAGGTTAATCAGAATTGGTAAGATACACTATAAATTGTGTCAAATAATGCCACCGAGGATAAATGTGAACCTAAACGTAATGATCATTGTGAGCTTAAATAAAGTTGTGATACGAATATTAATGAGTATTACAAAATACCTCACTCTTGTTTAGCACATTAAGGCTTACCAAATACTTTAAAAAATGTGCCTCATCTCACATGCTCCTTATTTTCCAGATGAGGAAACTGAGGCCCAGAGAAACCTAGTCACTTATCTAAAACTCTGCAGATTGCAAAGCAAGGCCTCTGTTCCAGCTTTCATGCCAAGGGCTCTTCTCCCTCACATGCTGTGGCTGACTCAGAAAATGCAGGAACACACACTGATAAATCAGTTGGTCGGAGCAAACATCACACCAAAACAGGCCTGTTAAAAAGCCCAAAAAGGTAAATTTTGATTTGCTTTACCTTTGATTTTTTTTTTCTGTAAAGTGTTAGATGAATTTGTCTGAAGCCAGCAAGACATGAACCGGCCAAATTTTAAAAAGCATAGTTAGTAGAATTAAACTTTTTTGAGATTCATAAAAGTCTTTTTCTTTAAGTCATAATCTGCAAAGAACCTTACCTTATTCTTTTTGGAAATTTGGATTCTCAAATTAACCTCTGGCCTTCCAACAAAGATTTATAATTTTTTTAAATATACATGAACAAATAAAAAGCAAATGTATCTTTTATAAATTGAAGATATTTTAAATATTGTAGAGAAGCTTTATTTTAAGCATTGGAACCTGACTTCTGACATTGATAATTTTTCAATAGTTGTGACTAATTTGTGGCATAGGAAGAAATATGTTTCATCATTTTATGATTTTTTTCAAGGTTATTTTAGCAGAATTATTTTTTAAAAAGCCTTTCCTCCAAACATACTTGCATATAGAGTATTTAATTGAAAATGCATTGAATGTCTGCTGAGTTGCAGTAATACCGTCCAGAGCTGACACATGGCATCTGGAGACCATTCATCATGGCCACATGGTCCTTCATGACATCCCAAGGAGAAAGGAGGGAGCCTTGGGAAAGAGGGTGGGAAAGGACAGGGGGCTTTCAAACTCATGTTAAAATGCCTTCAAGGTTTATAGACTTTTCACAAGTTGTTTTATAATCAATTTTAATTGATTACTCAATTGTGCAAGATAGCAACTTGTCATTACATGCTTGTAGATCTCAAATATACTGCAGCATTCCATAAGCAATAGTAAATGGAATACTGTGTTGAATACCCTGTGAGAAATACATAACGAGTAGTATAATGTATTAGAAACAACATACACCAGGCTAATGGTTACGTCTCTTTACATTTATTATTTTCACTTTTAAAATTTATCAGTCTATTATTTGGATCTCACATTTTATGCCCTTATATTAATATGAGCTTACTAACTCAAAATTCCCATGGTATTTGAATGTTTCTTCTCTGAAGGTATTGAGACGGACTAAGGCTTAGAGAGTTGCCCAGCTGTGTGACCTTGGGCATGTTCCTTGACCTCTCTGTGATTTTAATTTTTCATCTGGAAACTGAGCTTACCTTGTTAGTTTGTTTGTTAGTATTGTATAAAACTATCCATGTAAAAAACTTATCACCATGGTTTACAAAGCATAATAAATACTCAATATTAGCTATTTTATAATTATTTATTAAAACCAAATCTTACTTTATATGCTATATTTATTTGCAAGTAGGAAAACAATTTTTTTAATTTTTAATTTTTTCATTTAAATAATTTACTAAGATGAAATTCACAATCTAGAAATTAACCATTTTAAAATAAACAATTCAGTGGCGTTCAGTACATTGACAATGTTGTGCAAACACCACTTCTATCTAGTTCCAAAATATTTCCATCACCCAAAATAAAACCTCTTACACATTAAGCACTTTCCCTCTTTTGGTACCTCCTCCCAGCCCCTGGTAACCAGGAATATGCATTCTCTCTTTTTGGATTTATCTATTCTGGATATTTCTTTTTTTTAATTTACGTATATGTACTGTTCATTGTTTCTAATAACTATTTAGAGCTTTAGCTTTGTAAACTATGTAAGGTTAAAAAACAAATTGTAAATATGTTGGAATGACCAGGTTCCTTATTCTCTACATCATTCAGAGAGCTCCTAGCCCAGGTGGTGGCTGATGTTGCTTCAGAAGTTTCCACACAAGCCCTCTCCCACCTCAACATGCGTATAATCTGCTGCTGAGTCTCATATGGAATAGGAGCTCACAAATTGCTGTAATTAATTTAATTAATTGCATTCAATTATTCAACTGTGGATTTGGTAGGACCATAGGTGTCACCACAGCACTCTGTGACCCCATCTAATAATAGAAAAATCATTAAAAGAGCAATTTGTCTTGTATAAGCAAAAGCACCAACTTTTTTACTCCAGTTAACTATGACCCACAGTGAAGCTGCTAAAATTAATCACCCAAACCAAAAAGCCTTTTTGAGCTTTACTGAGAATGACAGACAACTGTTGGCAGCTTCACATAACTGAGAATCCAGAAAGAGAGAGGATTCTTGGAGAAGCCCCGAGGAATCCAGTTGCCCCTGAGAGGGGATGCCTACACCCCTCCCTCCCAAAGCCACTGCATCCAGTGTGCAGGTTGTGCACTGCATAATTCTAAGAGGCTGTTAAAAATCATGTAGATGTGAGTACCCCTCTGTGCGTGGCTGCACAAGGTCACCCCAGTCCTTTGAACACAAGAAAATTCAGTCCATCAAAGCCTCAGAAGCGTGCAGGTGCCAGCCTCATTTCAGACTGCATGCCGCACCAGGGCACTCTGCCCTTGTCCACAAGGACAAGCTGGCGTGCTGGCCTGAGCCTCCCTTGGAGAGCCTGAGATGAGGGCTTAGCTCACAGAGTTTCCCGGGGAGATTATTGCTCAGCTCAGGTGGGAGGGATGAGGGGAAGAGGCAGGGAAGAAGGAAAAGCCCCGTCAGGAGAGGTCTGCTGTGGCTGTGAAACTCCCTCCTCCAGGGTTACGGAGAGGGGCGGAGACACTTCCTAGAAGTGTCCTTCTGTCACGGGATCCCTGTTGGTGGAGGTGTGGCCTGGGGTGAACTCCTGAGGCTGCAGAGAGTTCCTGGGGAGGAAAACAAGTGAGGCATGTGCTTGAGACAGACGCTGCAGCCCAAATCTGAGCCTGCAAGGACTGACTTCCTTGGCTGCAGCTGAAATTCTAGGTAATCGAAGGATGCACTGTCTTGTGCCAGGCATTTTTATTCGTAGTTATTATCCAACCTGCAGGTCAGTGTTGGCCAATGAGACGCGAGGCATTCCCGAAATGTGCCTTAGCTCCTAGAAGATGAGGGAAGAGAGGGCTCCTTTCTCCCTCTGGATAGTAGGTAGGTGGTGGGATGGCTAGTGGGTAGGGGGTGTGAAGCTACAACTGCCGCAGCCCACTTACTGCCTGCAGAGCAGGGACACAGGCTGAAACAGAGGGCAGAGCTGAGCCCTTCTGCCTAGGGAGCCACTCCCTCAGGACCAGTAGACATGTGACATGAGAAGTCCATTAGGGTTTAAGCCAATTTGAGCCAAAATCATCCCCCTCCCCCTCACCACCCTCCTCCTTTGAAGCCCCCCCAACCCCAGATCCCCAAGTCTAGGGGAGGTGGGTGGGAAACCCTCCCCAGTTTTCTTTTTCCCTTCCCTTTCCTTCTTTTATGAGGTTTACAGTTGGAGAAAAGTCACTCACATGCTGATTAGCAGAAACATTCTTCCTTCTTGATTGTGTTCTATGCTTACATGGTATCTGGTGGAGATGATCTAAAGATTTTGATGAGACAGGTCACCACTAAGGCAACAAATGATATTGGCTTCATTGAAAAGGTCACAAAACAAACTCTGTAATTGTGCAGTTGTTTCTAAATGCAATCACTTATATTTCCAAATATTCCTCTGCAAGGGAAATGATCTGTGATTATCTGAGATAAAACATGATCATCCACCTTCATGAGAACAGAAATGCAAAATTTGCTTTCAGTTTTTCTGAAACATCACAGTGAAGAGCCTGTAAATATGAAAGACTGTCATAGTGAAAATGTCAAATTTTGTTAAAGAAGTTTGAGTGTCTTGAGAAAGAGGTAATATCAGTACACACGATCATGTGGTATAGCAGATGGCCACAAAACTATACATTTTCTAAAATTTAGCATCAGAAATTCTGCAGTCAAGTATAAAAATGATGTATGACACAGATGGGGAGAAAAGAAAAATGATAGATTATAGAAGATAATCCATCAAAAATCTGCTTCTAGGATATATAAATAATCATCTACAGTCTCTAGAAATTATAATTTGAAGCTGAGAACTGGAGAATTTTACAAAATATTTATTTATAGTGTTGGGAGTGTAGTACATTTTTCATTGGCTTTAAAAAAGGAGGATATATTCTATTTTTAATGTCTTCCTAGAATAGTCTCTGCAAAATTAATTGCAAAGACTTTCAATTACAAGAGGTTTCCTGTTGTAAAAGTGAAGTGTGTATGTGTGCATGTGTGTATTTAATAAATACCATGATAAAACACTCCCTGATGACAACCAAAATCCCCCAAATTTACTTAAGGAAACAACACAGACAGTTTTCTCAGTCCTAAGAGTTTCAGCTAAATGACCATGAGTTTGACAAGGTGAAGTGAGATTAAGCAACATGTGTAACAAACAGTCCCTGTTTTTAAAGATGCCAGATTTTTAACCATTATAAAATGAGTAATTAAATTCACTCTCCTAAAATTAAAAACTTGCTTGAAATTAAACAAATTAGAGAATGCTTTTTTCCAAACACATCGACCTGTCAATGTCAGAACTTTATTGTGACACTTCTGAGAGTTTGAGTGGATTACAGATTACCCAGGGAGCATTTGATGAGCCCTTTTGTTCATTTCATGTCCCCTCCAAATTAGGCACTTGTTTTTGGGCAATTCCCGAAGCCCACCTTGTTCACTTCTGAATGAACCGGTACTTGCTGCTATGACTAGAAAAGCAAGTTCTCCTGTGTTGCTAATTCACATATACTTTCAAAGCATTGATTTATCTGCTTTTTATTATTACCTTTCTCTGCTTACTTTTGCTTTAATTTAATCTTTTCTTTCTAAATCTTTCAAGGACAAAGACTTAAATCATCCACTTGAGACTTTTCTTCTTTTCTAAAATCAGAATTTTGGGCAGTAAATTTCACTCTAAACACTGCTTTCGCTACATTACATAAATTGTAATGTATTTTGATTTCTTCTTTGTCCTCAGGGTTATTAATAAGCATGATGATTAATGTACAAATATGTTGGAATTTTTTTCCAGATATTTCTGTTACTGAACTCTATTTTAATAATTAATAATCCAATAAATGAAAATTATTAATTTTAATTATTCATTATACAACTTTGTATTATTTTATTCACTTAAAATTACTTAGACCTGCTTTGTCATCCAGAATATGGTCCATGGCATTTGAAAAGAATGTGCCTTCTGCTGTTCCTGGTTGGAATTTTCTATAAACGTCATTGAGATCCAGTTGGTTGATAGTGTTGTTCATGTTCTTTAGATCCTCACTGGTTTTCTACTTGTTCTGTCAATTTCTGAGAAATGAGCGTCACACCACCAGCTCTCATTGTGAGTTTGTCCATTTCTCTTTTCAGTCCAACCTGTGTTTGCTTCTCGTACTTCAAAGCCCCGCTGAGATGTGCATACACATTTATCATATCTTCTTATTGAATTGACCCCTCCAGCCTAGATAATGTCCCTTCCAGTCCTCAGAATTCTTGTTCTAAAAGCTACACTGAAATCAATATAGCTATCTGCCTTTTGAGTAGTGTTTGGTACACATTTCTTATTCATGTACTTATAACCTATTTTTGTCCTTATATTTGTGGTGAGTTTCCTGTTGAAAACATATAGTTGTGTCTTGATTTTCATCTAATAGGAAAATAGCATCTTTTCCTTAAACTGTTAGATCATTAAAATTTACTATAATTTTAATAAATGTTGGGTTTATATTTACCTTATTGATATTTGTTTTCTATTTTATTCATATGTTCTTTTTTCCCTACTTTTCTCTTATCCTGACTCTGAATTCTTTTATAATGCTTGCATTATTCATAATTCCATTTTAACACCATTGAAGGTATTTTAACTAACTCTTAATTTTATTTTTAATGATTTCCTCAGATATTATAATGTACATTTTAACTGACTACAGTCTACTTTCAAATAACACCATACCTATAGTTTTAAACCTTTACAACACAATGTTTCCATTTCTCTTCTTCCATTCTTTGTGTCATTGTATTCATATATTTCACTTGTGCATGTGTTACAAATCCCACATCCTAAAAATGTTACTATTTTTGCTTTGCACAGTGATCTTTTAGAGATATTTTAAAATGAAGAAAAAATGTTACCTGCGTTTATCCCTATGTTCAGTCTTCAGTGTTCTTTATTCTTTTGTGTCTTGTACCATTTGTTTTCTTTCTGAAAACTTTTCTTTAGTATTTCTTACAGTGAAATCCTTCTGATGATAACTCTCAGCTTTTTTTCCCTAAAAGTTTGTTTTCTATTTGTTCTTTTTTTTGTTTTTATTTTGCCTTAAATTTTGAAAGATATTTTTGTTGGTAGCTAATTATAGATTCACAGTTCACGTTTATTTTGTTAGTAAACATGTTGTGATAATTACTTATTATCATAATTATTCATCAGTTCTATAAATATGCGTCGTTTTTTCCAGGAGGTAATAGTGCAGAACGGCTCAGTGCACAATGTTCCTGTACTGCCTGGGGGCCATGCAGTCATCAGGGGGTGGATAAGACCAGTACAAATTCAAGTACTTGCGACACCAGCAGTGCATAGTTTATACCCTTCATTTGGGGCTGTATCAGCTCAGGATACATTCGTCTGCAGGTAACAGAAGGTCCAACTGGCAGTGGCTTAAACCAGAAGAACATATGCTGCTTATTTAATGAGAAGGCAGGTGGTTCCAAGTTGACTCAGCCCCCACGATGACGGCACCGAAGTCAGAGTCCCTATGATTCACCTGCTTCTCTCTCGTGGTGGCAAAGTGGCTTTTACAATTCCAGGTGTCATGTCCTCACATAACAGCATGCCAGGGCAGAGAGCAGGTGTGCCAGGGCTGTGAGACAGCTCCTCTATTTTATAGAGAAGGAGACGTCTTTCCCACAAGCCCCCAGAGGACTGCCTGTCAGATCCATGTGGCTGGGCCTCACATTCCTAGCAGCAGGGTGTTGGCAGGGAAGATGCCTGGCTCACTGGCTGCAGTGATTGGAAGCAGGGATGGGAGAAACAGACTGAGAATGGCTGGAGGGTCGCCATCCCACAGTGATACAGTCAAGCCACGGGAACTTTTAAAAGGAAATAATTTCTTGAGAATAGCAAGGCACGCCACTATGCTTGGGTGAAAATCGTAACTGGATTTCCTGAACTGTTAAATTAAACATGCACAACTGATTTCCTCTTTCTGCAGCTGCTCTGCCTCTGACAGTCCATCTCTCCTTCTATCTGTAGCTCAAGATCCATCATCCTCCGAGTGTAAAATCCTTCTTATAACTTCATTTGTCCCTCGTTTGCTGGTCCCTCCTTGCCTGTTTCCAGTATATTTTTGTTTGTTTGTTTCCACTCCTTGTTTTGCTGGGACTTTTTGACTTCTCCTCTTGCTGGAGGTCTCTGTGAGAAAGTGGTGGGTCTTTATTTACCTGCGTATTTCAGACCCTCTGAGCAAGGCTGCCCTGTCCCATGGCTTTAGGGGAGCCATTCATTTCCTGGCCAGGCACAGACTGTGTGGCTGGATGAGGCAGCTCTGAATTTGGGCAACAGAGGAGTGGCTTCACTTGAGAAGACAACAATTTTAAATTCCCCCTTCAAAAAGACAGTTATTTTCAGTGTCATCTCCCATTGACACTAACTTGTCTTAAGTCCATATTACATCTCTCTTGAGCAATGCAGTGGCTTCCTAATTGATCTTCCTGTTACCAGCCCTACATCGCTTGGTTCTATTTTGAAAGATCTTTCAAAATAACCTTGAACCACTGCACGTCAGATTCCCTTAGTGACTTCTCTCTGCTTATGTAGTTGCATCTAACTTATTTGTGTAGAATTCAGGTGGTTTCCGGATTCTGACCCAATTACTACTTCAGCCCCATCACCTTCTGGCTTTGGCCAAGCTGGTCTGCTTACCATCCCCTTCCTGTCACCTGCGGTTTCTCATCTCTGTTTCTTTGCACATTGCTCTCCTGTTGCTAGAATAACATCCTGCTCACTGGTCGGCAGAAATCTTTCCCATCCCTAGTGAATAGCAGACGTGTCCCCCTGGCTAAAATGCACCCTCAATTCTTGAGAGAAGATCAGCCCAATTTTGCTCTGGACACTAGACGGCTACAGTTGTGTGCAGTTTGGGTGACGGTCAGTCAAGGTGAGATGCCCTTCCTTGCCAAGGGCGGTGCTCAAGGCAGGCCCACCACTCAGCGTCCTTGAGCAGAGAATCGTAGGCACAGACACTAGTCACCCCCACAGCTAACGCACCTGGTGCTGGCGCCTCGCGGACACGCCGCTCTACTCTCCCTCGTGGCTGAGCGCTCAGCCTGGCAGGGGCTCCCGGGTCTCTCAGGAACATGGCTGCTCCACTTGCACCTTCTGTGTTCTCACAGCCTTCCTGTACATTCCTCTTTGTTTTGTTTTGTTTTGTTTCTTGGCCAGAGCGGGATTGTGTTGACCGCAGTCCGAAGCCCTCACTGGTGCTCCATCTGAAGCCCCGGGCGGATGTCATCTCTTAGAGTTGACGCCTCCCTCTCAGGCTTTCCCACAGGTGTGCTAACTTCTCCCTGCATGCCCTGTTGTTTCTGTTGGATTCACTGGCCTCTCTTGTCTTGGCTGTGACCCTGCTCATTTCTGGGACCCAGCAGCTAGCACAGCGGGCCCACCCAGCAGGAAGTTAGGGGTAGGCGGTTTCCGACCCCTGTTCTTCCCCTGGATTGAGAAGTCCTTTTCCCTTCCTGCACACAGCTCTGTCACAGGGTCCACGTCATTCTAGGAAGTTCCTCTTGCATCTTCCTAGACTGCTGTTTCATTCCCTGGACATAAACACACACGCATGCACGCACACACACACACACACACACTTGTGTGCAAGCCAGACATTTGTCTGTACTTCTCCACGGCAGCTCTAGGAATATCTAGGTGAACCAGGTTGTTTACAGTCCTATCAAGAAATAAAGGAAATAATTTCTACAGTATACAACTGTTTGAACACTGGGCTGGGCACTGGAGGTAAAACTTATGTGTGTGTATATATATATCTTCACTCAGTAACTTGCAGGTTAGTGGCACCCAAGTGAAGTGTAGTGCAGAAGGCGAATGCTGTCACTGCCACAGTCACAGGAGCCCCACAGGTGCTGGGGGACCACTGAGGAGGGTGTGACTGAAAGAGAAGCAGTGAGGTGTGGTGGGCAAGGGACCGGCTCTGTGACATTGCACAACCTTTGTAGCCTCTTCGTGACTCCTTTGCATCTTCTGTCAACGGGGCTGATGAGGGAGCCGTGAGAAGTGAATTAATGTGCGCACCGTTCTTAGAACAGCATCTGAAATGTAGCAAATGCTAACTAAAGAGGGAAAATATGAGCTGAGTCCTCATGAAGGATGAAAGGATTTATTTTTTTAGGCCAAAAAGGAAGAAAGGAAAATTCCAGAAGGAGATATTGGTGCTGGCAAAGATGAGACGCACAAAGGGTGTCGAATTTGGGGGCGTGGTAACAAGTTCAGTGGTTGAAGGTTTGTGGGCGTGGCCACAATTGCTCTCTGTCCCACTTATTCTGTAGCAACAGAAATCCCAGAATAATGTCCAGAACTGCCAGCCTCCCTGTCTGATGAAGCTTAGATACCAGTTTTTGGAAACTCCCTTAAAAGACAGCCAACCTGAGTCCTGTACCCTTTCTTTATCCCTTTCTCCATCCTTCTGCCTGGAATGCAGATGTGAAAGCTCGAGCTGTAGCCGTTACCTTGGAGCATGAGGGTGAGGCCTAGCAGAGCAGTGAGAAGGAGCTTGACTCTCCAAGCATTTCATGAAACAGAATCACACTTCCACCTCTGGGTTGCCTGTCTCTGAGTTTTCTTACAGGCAAGAGTTATCTTTGTCATTTGAGTCACTGTTCTTGTTAGAAATCTAACAATGGGATGGCAGGCCATGGTGCAGACTGGGAACAAACTGTGAGGGTAAAGGTGCTTGTGGGCCCACAGAGGAGTTTAGATCTCAGTGGCTCAGCAACTGAAGGTTTCCACCAAGGAGGAGCACGGTCTGATTTTGATGGAAGGTGACTTGGCCACATGTAGGAAGAGGGCCCTGACAGGGAGGCACAGGCGGCAACAGGCTAAGGAGGCTGTCTGGTGAGAGACGTGAGACCTGCAGCCAGGCCGCGTCCCAGAGCGGCCCCTGAGTGGCCTGCTGGGGGTTGGCTTGCTGGAAGTAAAGAGCGAAGGGGTAGGATGCAAAGGCAGCGGCCCTGCCAAGGCCCCTGGGGATACAGTTACTGATGAGGTGGGAGGGACCGACGAAAAGGCACACGGGAGGACAGGTGTGGGGCAAGGGGCACCTCCTGCCATGTTTCTCGCTGTTGCCCCTGTCTGCTGCCTCGGGATGCAGTCCATCAAAGCCATGTGCGCCCTCCCTGGGTACCTGTGCAGCTGCCCAGCCTCTGCCTCCAGGGACCGAGTCCTGCGCCCTGACCAGGGTGGGCTTCACTCTAAGGATGCCGAGACCCAGCAGCATGAGCCAGGAGAGAAGGGGGGTCTGGAAGGAGGTTGTGCTGGGCCTAGAGGAGCCTGAGTGAGGAAAGGCAAGAATATTGGCCCACTGCAGAGTGCCCGCAGGGCGATGTTCAGAGAGGGTACAGCCAGAGACTTCTTCAGGAAGAGCCAGAGGGTCAGCGGTACAAGGCTCTTCTGGATTGGAGTTCAACCCCAGGGGGTTTGGAATGTGGGTCTGGAGCCCAGCAGTAGCGCTGTTAAGAGCTGAGCAGGAGAATGAATGGGCTGCCGGTCAGGATGGGCTCCTTCAGCTGCCGGGGGTGTAATGTGTTCATCAGGAAACCGCAGCATAAGCTCCACTGATCAAATGGGTGAATTGGAAAATGTCTCCAGGATAAGAGGGGAAGCACAGCTGGGTGGCGTGTCGGGACACAGCGCTCGCCGGGGTCATGCTGGGCCCCGCACTCGGGGCACTGTGGCTATTTCCAGGGCCCGTGGGGTCCCTGGCATCCTGCTGACCCTGGTCAGGCTGACTCTAGAGCTGGTCAGCCCTCAGCCAACGGGTCAGTCTTGTAGTTCTGTGGGTCTTGAGAGGGGTGGAGTCCAATGACTAGCAAGTCATAACAACGTGGTTTGTTTGCTTTTTTGGAATATTCAGGGTCGTTTAATACATATGCCAATGTTCGTGTGAAATGTTTAGCAAAAATAAAGCATAATTTGTACAATATGTTATGAATTTGGAAGTAAAGATATAGACATGTAGATGTTTGACAATGTTGTTTAAGGACTTCACAAAGTCTCCACCAAGTGTATCTGGGGATCATCAGGGAGGTCTCACCTGCGTTTTCAAACAAGTCCTCTGCAGTAACCACTGGGGTCTGAGATTTACAGAAAGATTTTAATAAATCAGTTTTAAAAATCAGTATGATAACTATGAACATATTAAGAAGGAAGCATTACACAGGAACAAAAAAAAAAAAAGCTACGTTAGAGGGGAAGAAACGTAATTTTACATGTTCTAACTCCTACCTCTTCACAGCATCTAAAAGGTGAGACCTGACTCCTGGACTTTTTCTCATGAACTTTTGATTTGTGCCCCATATATCATCCTTTGTTCCTTTCACGACTTCATAAGAAAGCGTATAAAACCATACTTCCTTAGGCACAATTTCCTCCAACAAGGTGGCTGGGGACAGTTTTAATAAAACATTCATTCAGGTCAGTGAGCCGCTCCTGGCACAGTCAGCATGTCCGGGAACGGATGTTAAAGATCTTAAATAAGGTCTTAACTTTGTGTTGTAATTCCAGAAAAGTCTTTAAAGACTTATCAGGCTCAGTTATAAAATCATGCAGGAAAGTAAATACCTATTGTCTTCTTTCCAATATTAACCAACAGAAAGTCAGCTATCTGCCCTAATAATCAGGGAGTTCTTTCTGAAAATACACTTTGATTAAAGCACAAGTCCTCTTGCCTAGACCAGACCTCAACGTTGGCTTAAATCGTTTGAGCAGATAGCCCCTAGATCCTAGCCCGTTTTTATCAGTTCCTCGTCCTTCGTCTCTGTCACTAAAGACAATAGGTCACAAGACATCAGCGGGACAGGGAAAAACTGTTCTAAACTAACAATGGAGCTGTGGTTTATTGAGTCGCTAATGTATCTCAGGTGCCCTACAGGGTACATCCCATTCATTTGCTTTTATTTTCACAACAATTCTGCAAAGTAGATATTGTTAGACCGATTTTTAAGAATAGGAGCTGGATGTGAACGTGGGCTTGCCAAAGAGGCATGGCCGGGTCTGGCTGAGCCAGGCTACAAGGCAGTTTCTCTCAGAGTCTTCTCCTGGGTCTCCACTACGTGAGCCTATCTCCAACCTCTGCATACTTGGAGCTAAATGATGAGGAGCTGCGGGTGGTGAGGAAGTTGGTGGACGTTTCATGAGGATCTGTTGTGTCTTTGTAGTTTTTAAGTCATTTATAACTAAGTATTTTATTACCTGTTTCCCTCCTGCTTGATGACTGGTTCCATGAAGGTGGAGATTACGTGCGCTACCATCCTGTTCCCAACACATCGCAGAATACCTGGCCCATGATGGGTGCTCAATACATGTTGATATCTCGTTCAGGAAGAGCACCTTTGAGTGGAATCTCTATCATGAAAGACACCAAGTCAGCTGGCTTTTCTGTCTTGCACTGGCTTCTGTTTTCTTCCCGTGATTCACCATGCCCAGCTGGTCCTGCCGTCTTCTCTACCCCAAAGTCCCTCCCCCCCATCTCTGCTTCGGTCTTGTGCAGCTCATCGTGAGGCATCTCCTTTCCCCCTGGAGGAGCTCCTCCACCCCTGGTTCTTGTCTTACAACTGCTCCCAGACTGTTCACTTCACTGATGCTCTTTGGTTGTCTGTCCTGTGCCCCATATCCAACACTGTTTACCTGAAGGCCACCAGCTTCTTCACAATGAATAAGGAAGTAAGGACACACCACCAGTGGTGTGCTTGTAAACGGGCTCTCTGGGGGGAAAAGCAGCAAAAGAGAGAGGTAGAAAGACAGAGTCGATGTTCAGTGGTTTCCTGTTTCTGTTGTGTAAACACTCCCACTGCACTCATTCTCAAGCCACCAGCATGACATGACTGAGCCCAGGCTGCACACAGAGATGCATGCAGTTGTCTCTTGGGCACCCCTGTGGGACGCCTTCATCACACTGCTGCATGCAACCCTCGGACCACAGTTTCTCTCATGATGATCCTGCAATTTCAAAAGGAGCTTCCTTTGAGGAGGTCACCAGTGACACGGCCACATCATACAGGGCGTGTCAGCCCCATCTCATTGGGGATGGAGAGTTAAATTGCCAAAGATGAAAAAAGAGCTTAAAGTCTATTTGCTAAAGATGACTTTCCCCTTGACCTTTCCCAGGGGCTCCCTCATTTGTGCCGTGCGGCCCCTAACTGTGCACCCCAACTCCTTTCTTTGCCTTCCCTGAGCTTTTGTTTGTTTTTTTTTAAACCTCCACAGAGGAAACTTCCACGACTTGTAGGAACCTGCGCCTACCACATGATCCTCTCCCCTGTTCCCCCCACTCACTCCTGACCCCAGCCCCTCAGCAGAGGGATTTCCTATTGGAATAAGAGCCTGCAGGGACAGCAGCACCAGCCAAGCCACGCCGACCGTCCCAGGAGGGCGCGCACCGGGTCCCGATGGGCTCTCCCACCCAGAGTGGCAGCTCCGCCTTCTTGTTTTGCTCCATGCCCAGCGGGTCATTGTTGGGAGGGACATACACGTTCTCTGTGGATGGACCCAGATGCCTAGTGGGAAGCAGACATGGTGAGGAAGAGGAGCATCGCCCCTAGAGGTCCCCAGATGGGCTGGTGGCCTGTCTGACAGGGCTAAGACTCGCCAGAAGAGCAGACGCTCTTCTTTTTCTTTCTCCTCCTCTCTCACATCCCACCCCGTGAACCTCCTGGGAAAACACTATCACCTCCAGCCTCTGAAAACCAGTCTCTTCATCTGTCTGTTACAGCAGACAGTGCCAACTTTAGACTGTAAAATGAGGGAGGTTAATTCAGGATTCAGACTGAACCTTACTTACTGCCATTCTATTAATTTTTCAAAAAACTATGTTATTTCAAAAAATGTGTCACTATTACAGGAAAATATGGAGCTGCTCTTAAGGAAAAGGAGAGTAAATCATGCAAAAATTGATGAAAACTTTTAATTTCCCAAAACGACTTGTAACAGTGACTCAGTTGCTAATCATGGATTCCGTTGCCTGAGGATTTGTAGGTAAATAAATTGCACCCCTTTTCAAATGATTTGTTTGAGAAGGCATTTCAAACAGGGCGTTTTAGAGAGTTGGTTACGCAGTTACACTGGGAGAAGTCCTAAATGGTTAAATTACCGAAGTCTAACACATTCAGTGGTCATTTTACGCTGTTTTCATAGGGAAATAACTTGCTTCTATTTTACATCTTTTCCTTCAGGATGTTTATTAGGCTATTAAATTGTTCTTTGCAAGTTGGGCTTCCTTAGAATTCCTCACCTTCCATAACATGGATTCTATAAAGGACATTAAGTGTCCCTTGTGGCGTCTTTAGGTTACAGGAGCTAGTAATTATTGCTATTTAATTTCTTAATTCTGTGCCTCTTTTCTTAGATGTTCCATGGTTTACTCTCCTTAAGGAGCCAGGTTAATGAGGTGCTTTGCCCTTTGAGATGACCATTATTGTAAGGGACCATTCGCTCACCTTGGTAGGGTTTACTTGCACCAGTTTTCACATTGGGGTAGGAAATGGAGTCCTCTTGGGGGGAGGCTCTGTAAGGCCTCTGCTAGGTGTATTGAAGGTGTTAAAGCAGTGGGTGTGAGGCCGGTTTGGTGTTTTCCCTCAGAGCTGGTCTGTAACCTTATATCTTGATTAAGCCTCCCGCTTCTCCTTAGAGTCAGGACTGAGGAAGTAGTACATATGAGGCTTAGGGATGGTCCCAATCATGCCCTCACCTCTGCTTTCCGCAGCTGTCCCTGAAGTCCCAGACGACTCCCTCACCGAAACGGTATTTCATTCCTTCAGCCCTTCTGAGCCATCAGGACTTAAAACAAATAAAATCACCTCAGAAAATGAACCCACTGATTAACATGTTGCTCCTTCCTACTGTACAAATCTTAGGCTAAAGAAGTGATAAATTCTGAGATTTCAGGTGTCAGGAAAATTGAGATTTTTTTTCATAGAAAAACAATTAGTAACCACAATGGTGGCTGCCAACATTACATGTAAATTCAACTCAACTCATTAGGGCTCTCTCACCTCTCTTGTTTATTCTTGCAGTCTCCCTTTCTCCCCTCTCCCCTTCACTCCCAGATCTCACTCCCAACCCAGCGCATGTTTAATAAGCCACTGGGTCATGTGAAGAAAGATAGAATGATAAAACTTTGTGTTCAGCCCATTCAGCAGCTCAGAGCAGCTCTGACTTGAAACCTGGCTCATTGAATTTCTTCGCCACTCAGGAGCAGTCTTGTCCTAGTCCCCACCTCTCCCTCCGTGTCTTCTCTCCTCCCCCGTTTTCTCAGCTTCCTTCTCGAGGTTCCCCTGTATGGAACGACTCTGGCAGGAAGTTATCTTTTTTCATATTTAGTGGGAGTAGAAAGGAACTTCCTCTCCATCTTCATCAATTTGCAAAATCTTAAAGCCCCTTGCCTTGGAGCACCCACATTCTGCATTTGGGACGTAGTATTAAATGTCCCTCTTATAAAATACGCATGTGACCGTGGCATCTTGGGCAAGAAGTAATCCCATTTGAGCACAAGCCGTGAGATACTTCTTACATTCTAGCTTTGATTGTGGAATTTACCACCTATTTCTGTTAACAATGAAAGACGCAGCCTCTAATCCAGGTTATGCTGGTGGCTTATTAAGAGATCTTTCAATTAACTGTTTCTAACTGAAATTTTTTTGTTTCTAACTGAAATTCTTGAGATTGAAGTGCGATTCCCCTGTATTCTCACAAAGGAGAAAAATTTTGTCTCCAAAAGAAACTTCATGTTCTTTTCTTGAAATTTGCAAACCGAGTAAAAGTAACTAAAAATTTCTTCTTTCTGATAAGAGGCTTGACCTCAGCTTCAGGAATGAGTCTAGTTGTTCTGTGTTCGTTTTCTGTTGTTGCTTACTGCTAATTCATATAAATTTAGCAGCTTAAGATAACACCCATGTACTAGCTCACAGGTCTGCAGATTAGAGGCCTTGTATGGAGGATAAGGAAAATAAATTAAAAAAAATAAAACCGTAATGTACTTGAGGAATTGTAATCTCTCACTACACAGTGATCCTAAACTTCGGGTGTTTTAGGGACATAAGAATCACTTGTGATCGGGGTCCCTTTATCTACTGTTGTTACTATTCTTAATACCAAGTTAGCTTCACATCTTGGGACTCTGAATCATTTACTATCAAGAAAATGAGATTAATACCAGTTATCTAGTTTAGAATACAGTGAGGTAGATACAATTGATTTGAAATACAACAGATATGAAACACTCTCAACGTCAGGCAGTGACTTTGGTCTGTCTTGCTTCATCCTGGTGGACATTCTCTGGTGCTAGCTTGGTGCTCAGTTCCGAGCTCTCTCCCTCTGCCTCTAGCCTGAAACAGTGGTAATTAGGGCCCCGTCTTGGGACCAGCCGCTCCACATCACTGAGAACTATTAGAAATGAAAATTCCCCAGCCCCATCTGCTGATTCAGGAATCTTGGGGAGGAAACCAACAAACCGTGTTTTGAGCAGCCCTCTGAATAATTCTAACGCTCACTCAAGTTTGGGAACAGCTGGTCTAGAACCACAAGTCATTGGATGCAAGTTCTTTTGCTCCTTCTTCTAGAACTAACGCCTTGTATAAGGTTTAACCTTATTTAATTATTTAATTAATCCTAGTCATGCACATCAAATATGGCCCCTCTGTAAAGTCAGTGCGCACACGCTGAATGCTGTGTTCATGGTGTCCGCAGGTTTTTGTCAAGCATGGGGATGTGATGATGCTGGCCAACGATCCCGACACTACATTAGATGAAGCGTATGAGGCCTGAATTCTGACACACTGTGCCTGAAATTTGGTAGCAACAGGTTACTTGCTCTCGTGTTTTGTTCTGTTTTATGATTTTGTACACTGCTCTTCTAAGCTTTCACCCTCCTACCTGAAACTGGGTCCCCTTGTTCTGTAGATAACAAGTCTCTAATTTGTAAGCCAAAGATGCCTCAGTGCAGCCACTTTCTGGCCACTTGTGATTCCCAGGGACTCAACTCCCCTGGCCCGCCCAGCGCCGACACCCACGGCGGCCGCACTTTCACTTTAAGAGGATTTACTTGGCCTCTCATCTATCCTGTCGCCCCAGGCCATCCCTGTTGGGTTAAGCTGTTCAAGGTCTCCCTTTGAGGTCAGAGCTCTAAAATGCCTCTCCTTTCGCTTTCTGAGAAGCTCAGACTGAATTTAGGGTATAGGAACCTGCCTACTGGAAAACAGCCTACCCTGAGGTTATCTCATTCAGTTACTCGGGGCTTAAAAGTCACTCACAGGTACGTGGGTCTCTAACTTTTCTTTTCTCAGCAGAATGTGAACTGACAGCCACTGATAGAGCATCTCATGATTCAGCATCTTTGCTGGAGTCATTCTTGGGGGCTGAAGTCATATCTTCCATTTATAAGGTTGCAAAACATTTGAACAGAACAGAATAAAGTAACTTAAAAACTATATAACCTCCGTACAGTTATGTGGACTTGATTTATTTCATCATCAGAGAAGAATCCCCTGGGAAACAAGTTGAAGAGGAAAGGGGCAATGTACAAAGTCCAATTTAAATTAAGAGCACTGTCTGCTGTGTGCTAGAATGCCTGACCTGTCAGCATTATTTAATTTTTCACTGAAATTTATATTTTTATTATATATTATTTGAATGCTTTTTGGAAAGGTTAGCACACGTAGCAGCAAAATCCCTGAAAAAAAAGTTACTTCTTATAAATAATAAAAACAAATACAAAACAAACAAACAAATGGAGCAAGTCTTGAATAGATGAAACACCTTGGCCATTATGGTCCTAGATGAAGGCATTTACGCTTAGGCTGCTCTGAGCTGACAGATCCTTATGCTCATTGGAAGTAGTAGTAATGAGAGACTTTCCTCCAGTTATTTCCTTCCTGTGGTTGTAGGTGTTTATGGTTGCGAAGACTCTCTCAGATCATCTTAAGCCAAAGAGGACAGAAGTTAGAGAAGGCAGATGGTGGCAGTGATACTTACCCTAAGAAATCATGGGCAGTCAAGGAATCTTGACCTTGTGGTTTGGATCCATGGAAACCAAGACACAGTTGGGTGAGCATTAACATTAAGGACATAAAACATTAAGGACAATCATCTCAACAGGGCTTACTCTGATAGGAGCTGTGGCTCAAAAGTCGGAGCCCACCCATCACTGCCTAAATCTACTAAAGACTCCTGATTCCAGTTAAAATAAAACCCAACTCCTTACCACAGCCTACAAGGACCTACGTAATCGGCCACCTCCGGCCAGTCTCAGCATTTCAGTCCTCAACTTACTGCATCAACCCTTTCTCATTCTGCTCCTTTTCTCTGTTCATCAACCACATTTACTGTACCATCTGCCTGGAGCATGCTTCTTCCAGATTATCTCTGTCTGGCCTCATATCCAGGTGTAATTTACAGATCAGTGCCCCAGAGGGGCCTTTGCTGACCGTGGTAGTCAAAGTTGCCCTGCCCCAAGGTCACTAATTATCCCATCACCCATTGAATACAATATTCTGGAAAAGCAGATGCCCCTGGTAGCCCTGTTCACGTCTGTCAGCAGTACATGAGGCATGGTCGGTGTTTCTCTGATACTTTCTAAGTGATTGAACTGGAAGGTCAGTCGGGGATCCAACATATTTCCGTAGATGGGAAATCTTTTTTGCATTGGTTTTATATTGTTCAAGACATTCTTAATTCCTGTCTGCTTTATGCCATCAGCAAAGCTCAGTAGTAGGCCCTATATATCTCCATTCAAATCAATTTTGAATTAATTCTCATCAGCATTGGGTGGAGGACACATCTTTGCAGGATGTCCTTGGAGATTCCCATCCAAAGCAAAATTAATCCATGCGGGAACACCTTATCTTTAGAGTTAGAATCAAGTGCTAATTTATTTATTTATTTTGCCCAAATTGTTCCAGCTTTGGCCATTGGGAGTTCTTTCAACTGGCCCCTGTGTTCCTGTGACGTGCCTTCATTGTGGGTGTTTGTTTATTTATATATATTTGCACATTTGTGTACTTTCTGGACCTATAAGATACTTCAAGCTCATCGTGTATATTTCCTGCCCCAGTTCTGGAATCATCCATTTCTCCAAGGAGCCCTGCTTCCTTTCAGTGGAGAATGGTGTTAGAAACCAAGACCTGGGTGTGCTCTGTGCTACTAGGATGTTACTGTTTTATGTTCTCTCAGCTGAGAGAGCACAGAAGCATGTGTGTGTGTGCCAGCTGGTCTGTATACACATCAGTAAAAAGCTAAACATGTGTTCATACTGATGTCTCCAACCCTAATCCTAACCATATTGACTATTCTACCCTTCTCTCTTTTCTTATCTGTTTGTAACCTCCCACTCCCAACCAGGAAACTCCTGGCTCTTACTATCTACCATCTACTTACTTAATTATTTAATTTCAGTTTTGCACATATAGTGACTTCAGAATTGTTAACTCGTACTCTTGGGGGAAAAAGACTTTTCCAGTTAGAGTATGGTGCTTATGTATAGTTCCTTCTGCCTTTAGTTTTACAGACTCCAGACATTTGCAGAGTTTCTTAGGTCAGTGCCCTCTCCCAAAACCTTATCACCAAACCTAGGGACACACAGGTTTTCTCTTATGTTTTTCTTCTAGAAATTTTATAGTTTTATGTTTTACGTTTAGATATGTGTTCCACTTTGAGCTAATTTTTATGAAAAATATAAGGTGTTCATTTAGTTTTTGTTTGTTTTCTGGAGTTTTTGTTTGTTTGTTTGAATATGGACATCCAATTGTTCCAACACTGTTTATTGAAGAGACTACACCATCTCCATGAATTGGCCTTTACACTTCTGTCGAAGATCGGTTGACTTTATTCATCCGGACTGAATATCCTGTTTCACTGATCTGTGTGTCTGGTCTTCGACCAGTACCACAACGACTTGATTACTGTAGCTTTATAGTAAATGTTGAAATCAGGTAATGTGGGTCCTCCAACTTTGGTTTTTTTGTGTGTATTTTGTTGGCTATTCAAGATCTTTTGTTTTTTTTTCATATAAACTTTAGAATCAGTTTGTCTATTTTTTGAATGTTGAGCCAGTCTTTCATACCTGGAATAAATCCCACTTGGTCATGGTGTATAATTTAGAAATTGTTGTCTTCAATTTGCTAAAAATGTGTTGAGGACTTTTGCATCTATGTTCATGAAGGATATTTAGCTCTAGCTTCCTGTCTGGAATGTCTGTATCTGGTTGTATATAACCTGGAAGAAAACTGGTATTATTTCTTTCTTAAAGGTTTGGTGAAATCCACAAGTTTTGTGGTCTGAGCCTGGTGTTTTCTATTTTAGAAAGTTATTAATTATTAATTCAGTTTCTTTAATATATGTAGGCTATCCAGATTATCTATTCTTGTTTGCATTTTGGCGGTTTATGCCTTTCAAGAAACTGGTTCATTTTATCTAAAATATCAAGTTTGTTGGCAGAGTTGTTCATAGTACCCTTTTATTATTCTTTTAATCTGTGGAATCAGTATTAGTAATGACTTTCATTTCTGAACTTGATCATTTGTATCTTTCTTTATTTTTCCATTTGACTGGCTAGAGGTTTATTAATTTAATTGACCTTTCAAAAAAACAACTTTTTTGTTTCTTTGATGTTCTTCATTTTTTTTTCTTTCTGTTTTCTGGTCCACGATTTCTGCTCTATTTTTAAAATCATTTTCTTTTTTTGATTCTTTTGGCCTTAAATTGCCCTTTTTTCTCTGGTTTCCTAAAATGAAAGTTTAGGTTATTTATTTTAGATCCTTTTCTCTTGTAGCATATTCACAAAATGCTATAGATCTCCTTCTATGTCCTGTTTTCATCATATCCCACAAATTGTACTATTATATTTTCTTTTCATGTACTTCAAAGTATTGTAAAATTTCTCTTGCAACTTCTTTAATCTGGATTACTTTGAAGTGTGTTGTTACATTTCCAAATATTTGAAGGATTATCCCTCTCTCTGTTACGGATTTGTTTGTTTGTTTGTTTAACTCTATTGTGGTCTGAGAACATACTTTCTACCCTCTTAATTTGTTATTGTATGTTATATGGCCCAGACTGTTATATTGTGTGTTATATGGTCTATCTTGGTGAATATTCCATGTGAGCATGAAAGAATGTTTTTTCTGTTGCTGTTGGATAGAGTGTTCTGTAGATATGATGATTCTGGTGCCCTGTTGGTGTGGTGTGAAGGAGAGGAGAAGTGCTCTGTCATTGCGTCGGTTAAATGTCAGCTCTAGGCAGCTGTGTCTCGGGCTGTGACCTTCACAAGTGTTTCTCTACCAGCTTAACTTTTTCTTCCCCTTCCTTCTACTCCTTTCCCTGACTACCATGTTCCCCCATCTATTTTCTTGATCCTAGCTGACTATCTTTCCTCAACTTTTAGGAAAAGCAGGAAGACTTCAGGAAGTTGGAGGGAAACACATGTCCTTCGCACAGTCAGAATGCAGCTCTGGAAAGTTCTTTCCCCCTGGAGAGCAGTGTTGATTTGGCTTTCGGCTGTGCCTCACATGGTGATGTAAGGAAACCCCAAAGGGCTGTTGCCAAAAGTCACCATGAATGTATTGAGGAAAAACAATGGATCTTTTGGAGAACACCAACAGTCTTACACAAAAGAGACAGTGGCATTCTTATCTCTTTCCTTAGTACAGCCCTGATGCTGAGATGGTTCCAGAATCTGGTGCACTCTGAATCTCTGCCTGAGGGGCCAGGGAGACCATGGTGCAGGTGGAATGTTGGTACCATCTAGGAAATTATTTTCATTCTTCAGCCCTCTGTCAATTCCCTTTAGATACTGTGAATGAAGTATTGCAAGAGGTTAGAAGCTTTGGCTCAACAGATGGGAGAAGAGAACAACCCGCTATGAAAAATGGCTGGTGATAGCCAGTGCTGAATGGATTAAAATGACTGAAAATGCAGCATCCCATATGTCTTTGTTTAGCCAGCTGAGGGTGGTGGTGTCTGAATTCTCTCCAGTGAATTTAGCTCAATTTAGAGATGTTTGAGGCCAACACTTAGGGAAAAATTCTTCCTCTCAGAGACCAGACTAAAAAGAGCTTCCTATTTATGACAAATCCCAGAAACCAGCATCCTTTGTGGATTTCATCTCAATCTCCCAGAAGTGGCTGCTTAACCATTTTTGTAACCAGTAATGTCAGGTGACATAATAATTGATTGATTAAAAATTGATTGTACTAAATAAAGGTTTAAATAAATAAAACTAAATAAAACTATTTCTTTGATTAGGCTCCATAGCATAATATAAAGGAGCAAGAGAAAAAGTAACAGGCTTTTATTCAGGTAGCAATTTGGCATTGCATACAGATTTGTTGTACTGTGAAACAGTTAACATTAATAGTAGAACTTAGCTATCATTGTGTGTGTTTAAATAGTATCTTTTCCTTCCTTCCTTCCTTCCTTCCTTCCTTCCTTCCTTCCTTCCTTCCTTCTGACTCAGTCCCAGGAGGTGTCATGTAGGAGTAGGGGTAAAGGCAGCTGGCAGCTCTGAACGAAATTCTGTTGGTGGTGGTATCTGCCATTGGTGCCTCTTGTAAACTAACCTGAGAATACATTGTGTGCAACTGAATCGTTTTGGTAAAAAATGTACGCACTGATAGTTAGAAACTGGCAAGTTCTTTAAGTTTCCTTCCTTGGTATTGGATGTGAAAGCAAGTTACAGCCAAGTTGTGCTACGTGTAGAACATGTAAAGGATGAATGTTATTTTTAGTAAGCAGATCCAGAATAGCCATAAGTTTTGTTCTGTAAGCTCAGTAGCCCTCAGTTCTCTGTGTTCCTTTTCAGATGTTCCTCCATATCTTGCATGAAGGATGCTCTTGGGAAAGACAGACATTATGCTGGAGGGAGATCCACGTATACATGGTAATCAGTTTCTAGGGTGACTAGGGAAGTCTGCTTGTCTTTGTGACCACTTTGGGAGTTGAATATCCTTCTTTATTCTGTCCACAGATAATTAATGAATTTGGAAGCACCTAGGTCTGATCTGCATCCCATGGGGCTGAGATGTCCCATCTCTGTGCTGCTTCAGGCTGCTGTCTCCTGGGGCAGACCAAATCCTTTGGATCTTCATTGCTATAGATGATAAAACATTAATAAACAAAAACATCAACTAAATGAAGTTAGGAGGCCAGGTCAGGGAGCTCTGAATCCCTGAGACCGTAGCAGAGCCCAACAGAAAGAAGAAAGATTCCTTTTCTTTCCTGACTCAGCCAATGAAAAGTTGTGGATTCTTTGCTTACTGTAACCCTCTCAACTTCTTTTCCCTCCTAGGAAAGCATTCTCCCTCCCTTGCTGTTCAGGAATTTGCACATGGCTTGCCATGGTTGCAGACCCTGAATTGCGGTTCTCTGCTAAAACCTGTACTAAATAAACCCATTTTTGCTGGAAAAACACCTGCTGGTCTATTTGTTTTAGGTCAAGAGGATGAAGCATGATGTCTTTTGAGCCTAGAAAATTGCCAGAGCTAAAAGCGTCTTGAATAGAACCAGGTAAATAAGCCAGGCATCTCTTACTATGAAAGGTGAAACACTATGTGAGGCAGGCCATGCTGAGACACAATGACGTTGGAGTTCTCAGAACAGGGACCCCAGAGACAGGCAGATCTGAACTGCAAAGAGCCACCTGTCAAACAATGGTTAGTATTAGTGGCTGCCATTTGCAAACAGAAACCAGTGCTAATGACTGTAAGACTATCCTTCTGGGAGGAAACAGGCGATTCAGAGCACTACAGTGGATGTCCTCACAGAGGAGCATGTGAGCTGTGAGTGTGTGGGGTCTGCTGGATTCCTTTAAAGGTTTATGCCCCAGGGGATGTCAGTGGAACTGGAAATTAGGTCAAACAGTTTAGAAACCACCGAATAAGGGTAGGGGATGGAAAAATGTTTAGAATTGAAATGGTTTTTGTTTGTAGTATTTGTTTCTATCCACTTTCATTTGTAACAGAAATCTGTATATTTCTACCAGAGTAACCAAAACTTTTTGAATAGTTTTGTAACAGCATTATTTTCCAAAAAAAAAAAAAAAAAAAAGATGAGTATGTAAAGCTGCTTTTTTCTCTTTATGAAAAAGAAGCAAAAATGAGGTATTAGGAAGTATGTTAGCACATTCTTGGAGTCCTAACAGGGAGGCAACAAATTATATGTTTTAATAAAAAACACCTAGAGGTCCTCAGGTATTACACTGGGATTATTTTTTTTTAATTTTTTACTTTAAAACTCGATTTTTATTTTAGTATATGAAGTGTTTAATTTCTATCTCCAAAAGTCAAAAGCAATACATATATTTTCAGAGAGCAATAATAGTAGAAACACTGATTTTTCAAGGTGAACACTCACAGGGATTAAACATACTAAACTGCTTCTCAGCTGTTTCCCTGTCAAGCTGTCTAGAAATGGGGAGCTTGGGGTGAAGACTCACACCTCCTGTATTCGTGGCACAGCAAAACTGCTTCATTTCCCTGTCACTCCTCCCAGTGGCTGAGCAGAGCACCGCCGCGTGCTGGGAGCGCTCAGGGAAAATCATCTGCATCCTGTTCAGTGTCGGCAGGACTAACACGTTCAGCCGGCAGCAGCGGCAGCTGCTGTGAGCAGGAGAACAGGCCCGGTGTGTGCGGCCTCTGGGGCAGGAATCAGGGCGGAAACTCGTCGTCAACCTGAGTTTCCACGCACAACCAGTTAGTCGGGTTGGTGTGATTTTCATTCCTGTCTCACAAGTGAAATTCCCCATCCTGTGCAAACAGGAGTAGAATGAGACCCAAGAACACTCGGACATCAGTGCCTGTAACAATGGAAGGGTGAAGCATTCTGCTTTCTGAAAGTTACCTGTCGGGGGTGGCAGTGAAAATCACCTGGGCCACTGCTCTTGGATAAAGCAGCCTGTTTTTCGGTCTAAATTCTTTCCTTCCTACAGTTTCAAAGTAGGGCAGTGTCTCCTCTCCTTTTCTCCTTTGGGTTCGGGAAGACTCCACCCATTGGCTCGTGGTCTTACTCCTCTCTGTCTCCTCTCTGTCTTTCTGTCTGTCTCTGTCTCTCTCATCGTTTACCTTCCCCTTCAGTTCCACTGGGCTCAAAGTATTTCATAAAGATCCTGATAAATAATTCACACTAATGTACCAACAGTATATACATTAAAATGAGAGGCCTCCTGGAACAAACACTACTTTAATAATCTAGTAATTTAATGATATTATGTTGCTAGAAGAACAGAATTCAATCATATATCTATCCACTCATGACCCACCTGTCACAGTTTACTAATAAATGGGAAGATTTGCCTGTTCATAGTTCTGTTAGGAAAAATAATCATCAGCTCCTTGTCTACCTCCTTCTCGCCACAGATTCTTGCTGCCGAGACCTCTCGCCTAACCGGGAGTTACTGATCACAGCCAGTGCGGCCTCTGCGAGTGAAGCATGGTGGCAGTCTACCCTTTTAGAATGTTTGTGGCCCTGGCCTCTGCCATGTCTTATCTCCGCCCGGGTCACACAGAGTGCCTGGCACACGGTGGATGGGTGGTGAATGTTATCCACTGACTGACTACACTCAAAACAGAATAATAACAACAACAAAAACAACCAGACAATCAGTAACAGAAAAGGTAAACAGCCCACACATATCACACCTAATAAACTTCATAAAATTTTGCAGAAGACTAATTTGAGTTAACTGTACTAAAATATGGCAGTTTTCACAGGAAACTGAGAGATAACAATTTTACTTTTGTCCCTTCTCCTCATTTCAATGTAAAACAAAATCAGCACAGAATTGGACCTAAGAGATACATGCAAGCTTTTAATGTAAAGTATAAATACTTACTGTGAACTTGCTATTACTTTGACAACACATAGCAGCAATAGCAGTCCTTTTGTGGATAAAACATTTGTATGATTCATACAAGTCCCATATTGAACATACATTTACTCAGCACCTACTGCCCACCAGCCACCATCTAGGCATTGGGATGTAGCAGTGAAGCAGACAAAATTCTACATCCTTATATGCCTATAAAGAGACAAATATGAAAAACTTTAATATGGAATATGTAAAATATTGGTAAGTCCTAAAGGAAAAATAAAGCAGAGAGTGTAAACAGAGAGTTAATATCCTGATGGGAGAGGGCATGTGGTTGACTGGAGAAGGAGCACTTGGGCACAGAGAGCAGCTGGGCCTGGACCCCAAGTTGGGAGCAAGCCTGGAGTGTGCTGGGAACAGCAGGAGAGGTCAATGGAATGATCAAGAGGAAGAGCGGTGGAAGGAAAGATCTCAAAAAATTAGGGAAAACCCACAGGCTGGGACCTGAGAGGCCATTTTAAGAGGACTTTGTTTTTACCTTGAATGAGTTAGAAACCAATGAAAGGGACTGATCAAAGGAGGGAAATTTTCGTACATTTAAAGATCCCAGTTTTGTTAATAATAGACTGTAGAAAGGCAGGCCTAAAGCAGAGGCACCGGCAATCCCTCAAAGACTGTTGCAATCATCCAGGCAAGGGGTGCTGATGACTCAGACCAGAGTGGGGCTGTGGGGGGTGAGGGGAAGCGGGCAGTTGTGGAGACATTCTGAAGGCGGTGCAGACAGGCTTCTCACAAAGTAATGGTGTGAAGGGTGCTTCCGAAGGTTTCACTTAAGCAACGGGGAAGATGCGGTTGTGATTTTTACAGATGGAGAGGTTCGTAGGCATTTAACTGAAGGACCCAGAATAACCAGAGACTTGCAAAATACTGCTATCCAATCTTCTCTGAGATTTAGGCCAACAAGGAGCATCACACTTAAGGGCAGGTCTCAACATCCCTATTCCAGAAGCTGGAATGGGACCATTGCAGAATTAAACATGGCTTGGTGAAGCATGAAAGCTGGCTGTTTAGTATTAACTTTGTAGTCCACCTAAGTGAACTGATTGTTGTTTATTCTACCACGACTCTTGGGCCTTCTCTGATTGACTTTCAGTCCCTGACCCTCTGAGGCAAGTGTGCAGTGCACAGAGGGCAGAATCCCCTGGTCCATTGTCAAGTTCTAGAACTGCCTGGATCCTGCACGTAGCTGACTTCCTCAGCAGGCGGGCTCAACCCTACACCTGCACCTAAACAGGAAGGCCCTCCCTGCCCCTGCACAGGGAACTGACCATGGTACTTCCAGGAGACACAAGTGTCAAGCATTGATGCTTCTCTAAAGAATATGGCCTGGCCCATGGGTATCATCTCATTAAGGAGAATTATCTGCACAAATGAACCATAATAAAAGATAGGAATCATAAAAGCTTAACATTTTAATTTATTCCTGGAAGAACTCCAGAAAAACAGGCATGTTTTAGAAATATTAAAAAGGATTGTTTCTTCAGAGACCATACTATGTTACATTCATACATTTTATTTTATGTGCACAGGATGGAAATACATTTCTTTGACACAGATATACTCTTGTGAAGCGGAAACTGTATATCTCTTTATCATTTTGGCAACAATATGTCTCTTGTTAGTAGTGAATTTATGAATCCCAGCTTTCTAATTCCAAATTTCTCCTTCAGATCTCCATTTATTCCTCAAATGTAGCAGGATAGGAGAAGAAAATAGAGGTTCAATCACATAAATTGCCTACTTTTAGATGAAGACCAAAAATGAGATTGAAAAACACATGTATTGAGCCTCAAGTTTCCTGTGGGGCTAGTTGTAATTCCAGAAAACTGAATGACCTCCTGTCTGGATTCCCACCTTCTCCCCACAATGCTTCTCAAATCCACTCTGTGAAGTTTCAAGTCACTTTAATAGAGTATCAAACAGTGTACACCATAGTCAGAGTTAGGATTTAGTGCAAGTCTCTGTCATACAGGGTGATGTCAGTGTTATTACAGATAACTCACAAGTTTCAGAAATTTAACACAATAAAACTATATCTTTTATATTTATTTATACAAGTTTGTAAACGTATATTATTATATCCAAAAAGAGAATGTAGTATTTATTTATTAATACTTATGTGTCTAATATAGGAGCACCTAAATATTTAAAATAAATATTAACAGACCTAAAGAGAGAAACAACAATACAATAATATTAGGGGACTTTAATAGCCAAATTACATCAGTAGATAAATCATTAAGATAAAATCAATAAGGAACCATCAGCCTTGAACAATACATTGGTGCGGATGGACTTAACAGATACACACAGAACATTTTATCCAAAAGCAACAGAATGCACATTCTTCTCAAGTGCACATGAAACATGCTCTAGGGCTGATCATATCTTAGGCCACAAAACAAGTCTTAATACATTTAAGAAGGTTGAAATCATATCACAACCCAATGTTTCTTCTCCAACCACAATGGAGAAAATGGAAAATTTACAAACATGTGGATGTTAAACAACATGCTACTCAACAACAAATCGAACAGAGAATAAATAAAAAGAGAAATCAAAAACTACTTTAAGACAAATGAAAATGGAAATGCCACATTCCAAAACCAATGGGATGCCAGCAAAAGAAATTGTAAAGGGAAGTATATAGTGATAAATGCCTACATCAATAAAAAAGAAAAAAATCTAATTTAAGCAACTTAACTTTGTACCTCAAGGAACTAGAAGAACAAATGAAGCCAAAAGTTAACAGAAGGAAGGAATTAAGACCTGGTTCTTTGAAAAGACAAACAAAACTGATAAGCCTTTAGCTAGACTCAGCAAGAAAAAAAGAGAAAGATACCAAATTTGGAAAAGATAGTAACTGATATCACACAAATACAAAGGATCATAAAAGATTACTGTTAAAAATTAAATGTCAAAAAATTGGACAGCTTAGAAGAAACAGATAAATTCCTAGAAACATACAAACTACCAAGACTAAATCATGAATAAATAGAAAATCTGACCAGCTCAATTGCTAGTAAGGAGATTAAATCAGGAATTAAAAACCTCCCAACAAAAAAAGTCCAGGACCAGACAGCTTCACTGGTAATTTCTGCCAAACATTCAAAAAGGAGTCAATACCAATCCTTCTCAAAGTCTTACAAAAAAATAGAAGAAGAGAGAACGCTTCCAAGCTCATTTATGAGGCCAGCATTTCCCTGATACCAAAATCAGACAAGGACACAATAAGAAAAGAAAATTACAGGCCAATATCCCTGATGAACAAAATATTAGCAAACTAAATTCAACAATGCATTTGAAGAATCATACACCATGATCAATTTGGATTTTTCCAGGGATGAAAAGATGGTTCAATATCTACCAATTAATATGACATGGCGCATTAACAAAAGATAAATAATCATATACTCATCTCAATAGATTCAGAATGAGCATTTGACAAAATTGAACATCCATTTATGATAAAGCTATTAACACATATTAACACACATATTAACACATATAGGATATAGAAGAAACAGATGCCGAAATAATAAAGGTCATGTATGACAAGCTCACAGATACTATCATACTCAATGTTAAAAAGCTAAAAGCTTTTTCTCCAAGATCAGGGACAAGTCAAAGATGCCTACTCTCACAAGTTTTATTCAATGTAGCATTAGAAGTACTAACCAGAGCAATTAGTCAGGAAAAAGATACAAAAGGCATCCAAATTGGAAAGGAAGCCGTAAAACTGCCACTCTTTGCAGACAGCATAATGTTATACGTGGAAAACACTAAAGATGCCACCAAAACATCTGCTAGAACTAATAAATGAATTCAGTAAAGTGGAAAGACACAAAATTATTATACAAAAATTTGTTATATTTCTAAACAGTAATAATGAACTATCAGAAAAACAAATTAAGAAAGAAACCCCATTTACAAATGCTTCAGAAAGAATAAAGCACCTATAAATAAATCTAACCAGGAAAGTAATATATCTGTACACTGAAAACTGTAAGACATTTATGAAGAAGACACAAATAATGAAAAAAGTATTCCATGCTCATGGATTGGAAGAATTAATATTGTTTAAATGTCCATACTTCCCGAATCAATCGACAGATCTAATGCAATCTCTATCAAATTCCTAATGGCAATTTTCACAGAAATATAAAAGCAATCCTAAAATTTGCATGGAATTAGAAAAGACCCCAAGTGGACTAAGCAAGTTTGAGGAAGAACTAAGCTGGAGGCATCACACTCCCTGATTTCAAACTGTATGACAAAGCTATAGTAATCAAGACAGGACGGTGTTGGCACAAAAACAGACACATAGATTAACGGGACAGAGCAGAGTTCCTAGAAATAAACCCAAACATATACAGACAATTAATTTACAAGAAAGGAG